>NC_088877.1:1586406-1669017 GCF_032884065.1 Artemia franciscana
AATAAGTAAATTTCACTAGGATCATTGGAGTACGCTCAATCAATTACTTTGACAGTTGGACCTAAGAAAATTTCAAAGATGGCCGTAATCCGATTTGGTTTGAACATTACATGCATTACTGATGCCTATATAATCACATATCTTCAATTTAGGAGTTTATGCTAATCTGAAAAATTAAATATCCAAGGGATTTTACATTGATTTTAAATTATAGGATACGCCTGCATAAATGATTTACAAGTACTAAAACATTGGTGAACACCTCTAATATTAAGAGTCATTATGAAATAAAGCCAGAAAAGATATCGCCCATGACGAAGTGAATTCCGTGAAAATTATAAATTTGATTCAAACTATTTCTAAATTATTAAGTAATATTATTTTCTTGAAGTCTAAAATATTTAATGGAATTCTTGGTAGCTTACATCGTAATTACTGGGTTGTTGTTTGGGGGGGGGGGCAGTTTCTCCCCAATAATGTAGAAAAATATTATTATATATCCCATGCCATGGAATATCCGAATATTGACCCCTTTTACCCCCTCTCCCCAATAAAAATGCTGGAGATTCGCCCCTGTGTAATTGTATGTAAAATGAATTATGTTTACTCACAGAAAAATGTCCTTGTTTCACCAAGTACAACACCACCTAATGCAAATTTCTACACACAATTTGAAAATGCAATTGTAATTTTTCAATCCCACAGTTTTTGCGTTGGTTGTTGCTGATATTAATTGGCGTTTTACCATTGCTTAAATTGAGTGCTTTAAATAAAAATGATTATTAATTGTTTAGGGGTTATATTTATTTAGGAGCTTGCTCATTATCAATACTGAGTTACAGTTATCACTAGCATCTATTGTTGCATTAAAATTTTAATTTTTTCATTGAGAATTAGTGCTTTGAAAAACTTTAAATATTTATCTATGAGATCATCTTAAGTCTATTCATATCTGAAAGCTGGGATTTTTTTAAGACTTTTCTTTTGGTTGTTTCAGACTCAGGGTACTTTTAGGGCAATGCCACATTTTAATCAGTTTTGTCACATTGAACCTTGAAAACAAGTAAGCAAAATCAATTAGTTAAATATGGTAATGCTTTTCCTCCATAAAAGTTCAAATATTAATAATCTGTTGATTCCCAAAGACAATTATACCCAGGTCACAATTTACACATTGGCCCAGTAGGCCTGGGCTTAGGGCGCGCAATGCCGAGGGGCACAAAAAAAAACACTGAGCGATTTATGTTCCTTAAAAAAAAAACTTGACTGGTGTGATTTATCGTGAAAGTGCCAAGTGGACCTTACTGCCGCGCTGCCTATTCACAGAAAAGTGATTTTAAAACAACAGAGGAATTCTGTAGCCACTTATAAACTGTCGGATGTCTCCCAAGAATGGCACCAGAGATCCGACATCCAGAGTGGCGTTCTGTTCAGGGTTTCCAGTGCCTCCGAATTTTCGGATGTTTCTCCGTAAATCGCTTTGAACTGGGGGCGCTAAGAACGGTTGAGCCTAGGGGCGTCAAAGTCTTAAATCTGACTACACCTTCAAGGAAATTCACATTTTCTTAAGCTGTTTAATGCCATATAAGGTAAGGTAAGGATGCGGCACTAGACCCTTAAGGTCCGAGCCAGTGGTGCTAATCTCCGTCTCAAGACCCTTTTGATGCCATATGTATTTAGTTTATTTTTTTCGTTGATTTTTAACCCCCTTTTTTAGATTTGGTACCCACTACTACCAAAACTGCATATTTGCACATGGAAATATTTTTATTAAAAATTAAATCTCTAATTTTTTAGATATATATGGTTACCAAATTTCCTTTCAACCTATTCAAACAATCAGTCTTCATTTTTACTGTACTTGGTGCTTTTATCAGATAATCACATCCTTCTTCCGTCACAGCTACCCAATATTTTTTCCGGTCTGTTTTTCCTTAATGTCTTTTTTTCATAATAACATTATTTTCACACGGTTTCTTCGAGGTACCAGTAATTTATGTGCAGAACTACACTCCTCAAAGCAGTTACTTGCATAAAGACCTTAGATTGAACTTTTAAAGATTTGTCCCAGCACTAGCATCTTTTCATTAAAATGTCTCCATTCTACTAAAAAATTGCATTAAATTATGGTCACTATTTAGGACAGCTTGTAAAACTACATTTTGTTTAGCTTTTGCCCAAATTCATATTAATTTGTTAAGTAAAAAATAGTGGCAATGATTGACGAAAATAAATTTTAGCGTAACAAATTTGCAAATTTTTAGCATCGCAGTACCAAGGGCAGTGAAAACAAAATCTCATTTTTAGAATTGGCGAAGGGTAATTCACAATGATATTTTACTAATGCCAAAATTTAGTTACCGCTATTTTGAGTCAATCAGGGTTTTCTGATTGGATAAAAAATTCATGAAGAATTTTGATTGGTACAAATTAGTGCTAGCTAAATCACATTATTAGTAAATTCTCGTAATGATTTGGCCATTAGGCATGCACCAAGTAAAAAAAAAAAAATTGTATGTGAAAAATTAGCAAAAACAGATAAATGAGCTACAAATGGCCCCAAGCAACTAAATAAGGTGAACATTCCCTTTGAAGTGTAGTTGTCATTGGGAATCAACAAATTGTTAGTGTTTGAATATTAACTGATAAAAAAGCATTTCCAAATTCAACTAACTACTTTTGCATATTAATTTCCATTGTTCAATGTGGCAACGCTGACTAAACTCTGGTACTGCCAGATGCGTCCCTAGGAATTTTGTTCGGGGGTGGGGGGTACAAAGAAAACTTTAGGGAGCGCAACAAAAATTTGTTTAAATGTATTGCTGTTACCATCGTACGAGCTGGACAAACATTTCGGGAGGGGGATGGGGTTCAAACCGGGTACCTCCTACACCGGGTACCTCCTCTTGGATACAGCCCAAGGCAATGCCCTAGAAGTGTCGTAAGGTAGAAACAACCAGAAGAAAAATCATAGAAAACCAAAGTTTTCAGGGATGAATATACCTGTTGGTTCCAGAGGGTTAAAGCCGTTTTTATTTGGACGCTCTTGGTACTTTAAGCTGGAATGAAAACGTAATGCAACAAAACATTTGTGCGACTTTAGCGTCTTGTTCGGAAGCATTTTACATATTTTGCTGCTGATGTGAGTAAATAAAAAGGCTGGGCGCTCTTTCACCTCACGTTGGACGTGAGCTGAAAAAGTCAGCTTCTTCTCTTTGAAGCTAATAATTAGCGAATAAAAATAAAAAATGCATTTAGATTCATTTCTGGTTTGATTTTAATCGACCAAAAATGAAAAAAAAAATAGTAGGCCTATGCATGATTATACATTTCCTTTTCAATTATAAAAACAATATTAGGTAAAATTTTAGTTCAGTTATTCAATTTTTCAGTTGTAGTTTTGTAATCATCTTTTTCATGCTCTCCTATTATATTTGCTTGAATCTTGGGGTATTTTGTGAATTTAGTTTGAGAAACATTGTAAATCATCGCTACAGTCTTCTTGCATAAAATTATACATCTTCTTTCGTCTCAGTTACCTAATAGTTTTGTTTATCTTCTCTTTTTTAGTATTCACGAAATGATCTCCACACTCTGTTAATTCGAGGTCACAGTGATTTATATGCAAAATCACAGCGAAGTTCTCGTGGCTCAGATACAAGCAGCGCCTATTCGGGATCTGACACGCTTCACAGCATTCAAAGTTCGATTGAAACTGAACAAGACGATATCGATTTGTCTGGCCTAAAAGAGTCGCTAGTTGATAGCGATGAGGAAGATGATTTGGCTGACATTGGGGTATATATCTGTATTAATTATTATTATCTATATGTTGCTGGTTAGTCCAATTATCAAACAATCACTTTCGGTTCAGCAAGCCACACTACGAAAAAAAGAACATAGGTACATATTGCCCCGTGGGGGCAATCTAGTAAAGAACGAACTCTAGTCCATAGTGCTGAAAATTTAAATTAAAATGTTTAATATTTAAATTAAATTAATTAATATTAAAATTTAAATTTTAAAATTAAAATTTAAATTAAATTAAAAATTTTAAATGGCGAAAACAAATTTATAGAAATTTCGAATCAAATAGTTAGTGGTAACGAACTGTAAGTAAGGAGTGACTAAAGTTCGATTTTTTGTAACAATTCTTTATGAAAGACTGTTCAAACAGAAGGGCCATTGAATTTGAATGGGGAGTATTTTTCATGAACTTTAAGACTTTAGCGTGAAGAGTTAGGGTTGAGGAAGGGGCAACCCCCCTATTATATGGAATTATCGCTGTTGGTTTTAAGTTGTAATGTGGGTCCTTACTTTCACTTGAAAATTTTGTTCTTTCTTTATTTAATTATATTAAACAGCGGCTTAGGTAAAATTAATGAATATGTGGTTCTTTGTTTATGTGTCTAAAAGCGAATGTGTATACAGAAAAAAAAACGGAGGAAAAGACGAAAGAAGGAGGGCTTATCTACTTTATGGAACTATATAAAAACTCCAATAGAAAGTGTCCTAAATAGGGCACGAACCAGTAGATCATTTGGAAAATCGCTAGCTTTAAGCCACAATCGGCAATTCTCTTAAAAAAAACGAAAAAGAACATTGCTAGTACATCAACGTAAACCGTCTCCTAGCTAGTCATGAGGCTAGTAAAAAAAAGAGAAAAAAAATTTCAAAATAAAAAAAATCGACAATTTTTTAAATTCTTTTCATTTTTTTAGTTGAAAAAATGAGGGGTAGATTATGGGGCCTTGATGTTTAGAACCATATATTTACCGTAAATATGACAACCTAATGTGTTAGCCTACTCCATAAAATACCTACGAATTATGCACGAGAGATTATTTCTTGGTCTATAAGTTTAGAAACAATCCCGAAAAAAATGGGACAGTTATTTTATAATTTGTGGGATATTATAATGTTGTTAATATTTGGGGAGGCGACAAGCTCCTCCATCTTTTTGTGCATACTTGGAGCAGCCTATTCAAGATCACTTAAATTGAGTCAAATATTTAGAATAAAGAATTGTGTCTAGTTAAAAAAAAAGCAAAAAAAGGTAATGAGAACCATTTGTCATCTTAGATTCATCAACAGAGCTCATTATTCTTTTCTTCTATGTAGAACAATTGTTCCGTGAAAGCTATGCAAGAGATTTATGGTTCTCTTGAAATTTTTTCTCAAGACAAATTTCATAGTTGGTGGAAAAATAAAATGAAAAAGTTCAATTCCTCTTTTTGTCACAGTTGAATGAATTGTGTATAAAACCTTTTGCTTTAGTCTCAGTTTTGTTTTGTCCGTTATACTTTTATATTGTTTGATAGGACCATAAAACTATGCCTCTTAGGCTATGGATGGAAATTTGATACAGTATTAGCAGAATAGGTTTAAAATCCCTGTTTTTTTTTTACGCGTCTCCTTAGTAATTGTCCGCTTATCAGGATTTCCAGCCAAAGAACGACAGAATGTGTCGTCTTTTGAGAAATTGATGACGAATATGGTGGAGGGGGAGAAATAGGCCTTGCCAAAGTTTAGAATACGAAAAATGGAAAAAGCAGAGATTCCTCAATTCGGATTTGTTAGGTTTTGTATTTCCAGACACGACCTTCAAAACTTGGTGCTTCCTCCCCCCAATTTTTATGTTATCACAATTTTTCCTATAATTACTTATCTTTGTTATATAATTTTGCCATTTTTAGTGTTTTTTGAATACACACCCACACACGAAATTGTGACCCTCCCCCTTCTCAAAAAATTGCTAAGTACATTTTTCAGTTCTTGTTCTGTTGTTCGGTCCAGTTTGTGCCGCAATTTAAAATTGTGCGGTTCAAGAAACATCTGCTTGCGGGCGGTTGGTGTGCATGGGGTTGGAAGACGAGAAAGGGCAAATTAAGTAATTTTGATTTTTCTTCTGTTATTAATATATTTGTTTTTTATATTATTTATTACTATTTTTTATTCAGTAACTATTATTAGGCTGGGAGGTCCTGGTACATGCGGTACATCTAGATATTTTATAGTAATCCAAAATTTCTAGTAAAATGTGCTACATTGCGTTTTTACTGACTGGTTAAGTTTTATTTCTTCAAAATTTTTAAAGTCCTCCAGTTAATCATTTGGGATGAAAGCAAAAGTAAAGAGATTTTCCTTACTTTTAAAAAGAAATATCCGCAAATCCCAAAACTAATCCACGAGAAAACAGCTCTCAAAGTTTCTAAGACCTTTCTGAAATAGGATGAAGATATGAGCCAAAGGAAAAAGTTTGCCTGCTTTTCAGATATATTTTTTTTTGTTTTTGTCTGTCAAATTGAATTTGATGCAGAATTCTGTAATTGTACCATAATGAATGTTTTAAATTTTGGTCATAAAACCGGTACAATTTATCTTAAAACGTTGACAACTCTGATCTGCTAATTCCTTCTAAATAAAATTCAACGGACACAACTCTAGGGAGAAAACCTAGCTAAATTATTGTCTAGTGCCTTTTCAAGTCCTAAGCTTTTAGCAACTTCATGCCATCAATTTCGTCATAAAAATATTTAAAAATCTTGGCTTATTTTGTTTAACTGGTTCTTAATTTTTTTTCGTAAGTCTTGGTGTAAAGCATACTTTAAAGCGGTTGCTTCTAAATTAGTGCCAAAATCCCAATAGTGAACAAATATATATTTGTAAATATTATTTCAATTTACCAAATGGCTACTGTTACCTTTAAACGGGATCATTCACCTCAAAGTTTTTACTCAAACAACCCGTGAAATCAAGTCGATTTACTATGGTGCTTGTGTCCTTTTTACGAGTGCGTTAATAGTACCGGAAGAAATAAACAGAACAAAAAGAGTTGGACATAATGTAGTGATTTATTATTGTCTATTTGTTATGTGTAAGAATATGTTACGTATGTAGTACTTACTATTTAGAAAATGTCACCGGGAAAAAGAAAGTCTTATTGAAATAGTGTTCGAGCTCACGTTAAGAGCTAGACAAGCGCAGCATTCCTGGAACTTAAAACAGAGGGATCACCCACTCTATGCCACCTGGTGTATATCTCGGAGTGCCAAGTGTGTCGCAAACCTCTGCCACGCGTGACAAAGTCCTTACGACGGTTGGAACTGTTCTAACAGTTTGACATTCTTTTTTCACGCTTGGTATGCACCACCTAGTGTAAGTGATTTCTGAATGATGGCGCTCCTTCGCTTAGATGGCGTACATCTCGGAGCGCCACGTTTACCGTAAAGGTCCGCTATTCGCGACACTGTCTCGGCAACGTTTGACACAGTCCCACCATGGTTGGTTAACTTTCGCTTGCCATAATTTCATCACGCTTGGTACGTTTCACCTGATATACGTGATTTCTGAGAATCGGCGCCCTGTCGTTGGCTTTATTTTGTGCCAGTTTTTGATCTAAGATTCTTGATTATCGTCCGTTTTTAGCTTCTTGTGCCGATTTAAAGTCTTTGAAATTATTTCAATATGTTTGAATACTTTAGTATAGGATTTTTGAAATTGCTGTTGAGATGGTCATCTAATCTGCTGCTTGATGGCTCGTAATAGTAGTTTCAAGAAAAGCTATAGGAAAACGAAAAGGGAAATTGAATTTTAGGTAGCAGTGCAGTTACTCGTTATTGATTAATATTCAAACATATTAACCGAAAATATAAAATAAAATAAAATAAAATTAAATTAAATGAATAAAAATTAAAATAAAATTAAATCTAATATGAAATATAGTGCTATTTGTTTTCTCATAGACCAGTAGCGGCAATGGGGGATCCCTCCTTGATTTTTAAAAATAGTTATTTTGATATTTTCATTAAAAAAATTTTTGCTGTTTTTTACATCGAAAAAAATCTAAAAAACCGAAAAATTACCCTCTATTAGATTTTGAAAAATGAATTTTGCACTCTCCTCCCTACATTCTACATTTTTGCGAATTGGTACCATTGTCATCGACTAATTTCGTTCTCCTAATTTATTTGTCCTCCATCCACAACGTCCAGCCATTTAGCCTGGGACCCAGATTCTATATCGTGCACCCGCCCATGTCGGAAGGTACAAAAATGCTGAGGACGGATCCTAGGGTTGTTGACCATGCTGAAGACGAATATCATAGGCTGCATGTTCGCCGTTGAAGTGTTTCTGAGATATAAGCCAAATTTAGCCTATAACTAAGTGTGATGATTCAGGATTTTTTGTGAGTTATTGGGTTGAGGAATCCGGCGTAATGTTATATCAATCGAAAGGAGAGATCTAGATCTACAAGAAATTTTTTTTTTAAATAAAAAAAAAACACTATTTTTCTCTATTTACTGCAGTTTCAAAATAAGTGTTGGAAAATTCAACAAATATCTCAAAGAAAGGGTAAAAACTTGAAATTTTTTCAAGGTAACAAACTTTTCTTTTATATTAGAAAAGAATGTTCATTCAATTCCGTACAATTTGAGCTAAAAAAAAATATAAACTTTTATTTTTAAAAGGTCTGCAATTTTTTTTTGTAGTGTCACTGAAATGATCACTAGCCGTGTCGTGAAAAGGGACAGTTTTTTTCTTCAGAGGATAGGAATACTTCAAACTTCCCAACTGTTTAAGAATTTAACTTTTACTTAGAAATAAAAATAGGTTTAAAAAAATGACTAAAAAAGTGTTTTTTAGAATGGACGAATATGTTTTCTGGTGTATTAAGGGGTCTGCAATTACCTTTTTGGGACCTGTTTTGCCACTGATTCGACTGAGGTATTTACTACATGAAAGAATTCTGCTTCATAGATGGATTCATTCGGCGCAGTAGAGTTGTCTTACTCGGCCTGCCCGTAAAATTGGGTAATAGTAACTGATTAGGGACCTGTTGCAATTAAAAGTAAAAGGTATAAAATAAAATTTTCACAAATATTCCTCATTTTCTTCTTCCAAAAATTCAGATGGGGCAAGGTCAGACTCCCTGCGTGCCCTCCTCGTTCCGTGGCCCGAGCGTAAGCTGCAGCATCCTTTCATTTTATGAGCAGCTACAGTCTTTCCTGCATCTTCCTCTTTTGCATCTGCGGTAAGCTTTCAGGCTTCTTTATAGCTTGAGACGACCGCATCTACTACTCCTTTTTCAGCCGTCTTCCATCCATGGTGGAGTGGATCTGCAATGCTCGGCCTCGCCTGTACTGACGAAAAGATTATCTATGTACGAATATGGCTCTTCGTATGCATGGCTCGAAGGTGTCGTCAGAAGGTTGCAGTCTTCTCATATCTTGTTTCTGGCATCAAATGTTAGCTCTTACACTGGTCAGTGAATTGGGGCCGGCTTGTTTACCGTACATTTCAGTGATCGGGAATTTGATAGGTCGTAAACTCCTCTAAACGCGTCGACTGAACGCTTCCCTTCTGCATCCTAGATCAGCGCCGTCACAGACACCGTTGTTTAGGCAAAAGTTGGAGACGCCGCGGTGTTTAAGAAAGAAAGTTTCTCGACGCCGAAGGAAAAGTTGGTTGTGTCACACACTGACAGAAAGTACACGAACGGTAACATAATCTGCTCCTCTTTGGACAAGTTGACTCCATCCGCCTGCTTGTGTACTGGGATAATGGAAGTCGGGCTCTTCAAAAAATGAACACAATCTCTCCTTGAACTCACCTAAGAGAAAAAGGGTGAGTGGGTTCGGAAGCTGATCAGCCATCTGCTCCCAGGTTTCATACAAAATTTCGAGGAGCCGGCTTTTAGACGCTGAGCTCGCAAGTACGGCATCTCATTCTTCAATTGTGCTAAGAGCTGAAATCTGGAAGTTTTTCCCTTTCCCTCGTGTGCATGCTGATTTCAAGGAAATCGACTCTTCGGTGGCCGTGACCTTCCCAAACAGCCCGTCGTACCGATCTGCGACAATGTGGACTTCAGGAATACCCACTGAAAGATCATTCAGTAACGATAGAAGCAATCTTTCCGCAAACGATTTGACTGTTTAAAACCTGGCAGGCCGATATATGACCTTATCTTGGACATTAGGTCAATGATGTGTACTTTAGCTGTGTCTTGTTTCTTTTGATTTCAAAGTTGCCGGCCAAGCTGCAAGTCCGCCTTTTTTTTTCTTAGCCACTTCAACAGCATAGCTTTGTTCCCCGTCCTCATTTTCCATCCACAGTATGTCTTGGTTGATTGTTGCGGAAGATGTTCAAAAATGAATGGAGAGGAAGGAAGAACCTCTTTTGTGAGGATCTTTGTAACTGCTTTCTCCTTTTCTTCGCCGTAGCTCAATTGAGCAGTAATGGTTCTCTTCAAGGCTGTTACTTCAGAGCTCAAGAAATTGGTTCTAGGGACACCCTTCACATTCTTAGTTTTTCTCTCTGAAGGAGTGCAACCTTTTTCACATCTTCTTTCCTGTTGCACAGAAAGTCCTCAAACACCTCTTTTCCTTTTGTGACTACGCAAGTAATATCAGAAAAATTTTTCTCATCGTCTATAACTTCTGACATCACAATATTCACTAGATCGAAGTCTGCTCTGCTGAACGGATTGCCACATGTAGCGAAAATGTATCGAACTCTATCTCGCGAAAGTTATAATCGCGTCGTTGTCAACTGACTGTCCTCGTGATGTTTCAGTGCCTCTGTGGATACGTTGACTACTTGTAGGAAACCATTGCTGATGGTAGCGGAAATCGGTAAGGTAAAATTCCAAGCTTCAGTCTGTCTTTCATCCATTTGTTCTCCTATTATTTCGGCCATCGTCTTGACATTCTTGTTCACTGTACATTCCAGTATCGGAACAGGTGGCCGTGAACCTTGTGTGCGTTCTCTTCGCTGCGAAGTATCCTTTCATGAAATTCCTTTGTACATCAGGGAAGGTTAGTGGTAAACTTTGTATGTCAGATAGGTACTGTATGAGACATCTTGTATGCTGAGGATGGTCAGCCGCCGCCAAGTATGGCAACATCCGAGCAGTTGCTGTCAAATGAGACTCCTAGTCACAGTCTCGTTCAGCATAAATGAATTGAATCGCTATTATTCCTCTACTTATAAGGTGAATTTTGAAGCGCGTATCTGATAAACTAATGAATCGCAAAGATTGTAACGTCTAACGTCTAAATCGTCTAATTATCTATTTGTTCAACCCTGAATAAAGCATCTACCAGAATCTATAAAATCTTGCTAATTCTACCTTGAGATATGGAAACTACCTATGTTACTACCTATTACAAACTATCTATTGCAAATTGCTATTTTACCTATTAAACTATTAGTTAGACACAAATTACATAAACTATAGATTGCTAATTTTACCTATTTTTTGTTGATCCTGGGCCAGTAAATACCGCAGTCCCGAAAGGGTTAGGATATTTCGCGTGAATGTGTTGTTTTAATTTCATTTGTTTTGTTTTTTTGTCAGTCCTGGCTAATACTCGCGCCTCCCCATAGACTAGTCCATGCCTCCCTGGGGAGGCACGCCTCCAGTTTGGAAAGCGATGTTTTTCGTTTTTTTTTGGAAAGCGAGTCTTTGTTGCCCTGGTCGACGTTTTGAGCCATAGTTCTAACAAACCGATCATGTCCCGTAAAATAACTGTTTGTCTGCCTCAATAACGCTAATTAACTGATGTTTACCTTTATTTGGACAATATTACATCATCGCTTCAGGGTCAATGACTTTCAATCTGACCAGGAACGACTAATTTTATCCGCTCTCACATGATGAAAAACAAAACATTCCCGCTAGGTAGCAGGTTACTAAACGAAATTCCTAGTATCGGGTACAATCGCTAAAAATTTGCAGACCCCTCAGACACAATAATTTAAAAAAAATTTCTTAGCTCAATGTGTTTGGAATTAAACGGGCTTTCTTTTTCAATATAAAAAATTACTTTGTCTTGAAAAAATTTATAGGTTTTAGCTTTTTTGTTAGAAATTTGTTGACAAAAATCTGATTTTTTTAAGCTGCAGTAAAAAGTGTACTATTTTTTTGCAAACTAAAATCATATTTGTGTAGTCCCAAGTCTCTTCTTTCGATTGATGTAAGAGTACGCTGGATTTGACCAATCTTATCTGTAAAAATCTTGTCTGTGTAGTCAGATTTTCTGGCACTATATCTCCCTCTTTACGCTAAAGTCTGAATTATGTCCCAATTCTTTAAGAATGACTCCTGAAAAACTATGTTCGTTTAATTAGAACAATAAGATGTTTTTTTTTTAACGGGAAATAAAATTAGCGTAAAAAACGAGGTGTTGAGGAGGAGCAACCCCCCTCATATACGTAATAATTCCTTTTTGTTTTAAGTTTTAATGCTGCTCCTTACTTTCAGTTGAATTTTTTTAAAATTTAATTCAGATAAAGACCTATTCCCAATGAACTACCGAGTGCCAGTTTTCCATGGGATTTTCTGATTGGCTGAAAAACTCTTCGAAAAATTCTGATTGGCTTAAACCTTCGTATCAGTAAAATCTCAATGTGAATGGGACACGGCCAGAAGGGGGGTGCTTTAGTCGCAATGCTCCTGGGTTAGGATCATTTGAGCTAACAAACTCAAATAAGAAAAAAACGAAAGCTGGTTATTTGTGAAGCTTTGAATCTGAGAAATTAAGCTTTGAGCCAGCACAAGAAATTTGGATGTTCAAATTCTCTTTCAAACCAATCATCGTAGTAAAATATAGTATTTATTGAAACCACATTCCTGCAAACCATAATAACCGACATGATCACCGAGACAAATTATCTGGTACAAAACCATTGTTTCCTTAGTTTAAAAACGTGTATAATTTTATCAATAAAAAAGGTAACATGAAAGCCAGAAGTAGTTTTATTGGACTTCTCCCTGCCTGCCTTTTTCGCGGATAACATGGAGTTGTTTTAGAAGATGGATCAAGCCTTCGCAACTATGCTGCTTAACTTTTATGCTGCTCAAATTAGTTTTATGTTATTCTAAATAAGTGAATACTTTCTGAAAGCGGAGCAATACACTAAAAAAGCAGGTTTTTTCTTGTAGGCACAGCTTAGTCGGCTGGTGAAGTGAAATGTTTTCATATTGAATTGAAACAGAGGCAAACTGAGTACTTGACGACGGGAAAACCTCCTTTTTTTGGGGGGGGGGTCTTAAAGTTGTCTTAAGACGCAGAATTGTATTTCTGCCATAGTTGTGCTTTAAGCAATTAGCCTTCTATCTTATTGTAATTTCGTGTTTAAAAATTCTGTCACTATCCGCAATTTCGATTAGAAATGTATAATTTTAAAATTTTTGCTGCAATTACTTTTTTTCGAGAATTTTCTTCTGTGAGAAAAACTGTCATCGTGAAATGCGTGCTACTTTCACTTAAGATAAGGTGTATCTTATAGATAGGTGTATCTTATCACCGCTGGTGATATTTTTCATTTATGTCTAATAAAAATGTTAACGGGGAAAAAATGCATTTGTAACGTAAAAGAGCCTTGTAATTAATTACGGGTCGTTGTCAGCGTCGCCAATGCGGGATAATTGTGCCGTTTTTGGTGCAATTTAGATCTGCTGGTAGCAGTGCAGTTGGTCTGGACGTTTCATGCTACAATCCAAAATGTCTGGTACATCTCGGCACATTTGAGGTATATTTGCGGTGTCAAGCCTTCTTTTCTAAATTCTTGAAACTCTTGAAGTCACCTCTTAGGAATTTAATCAAATGAAAATGGGCTTTCGTTGACATGACACAAAAAAAAACCTTTGCGAATTTTAACCCAATCATCAGACAGGGAGCGCTCGAAATTGGTTTCTGAGAGAGGATGAAGATATTAATGAAAAAAAAATGACCATCAGTTAATTCTAATATTTTTGTCTGTAAAATGGAAACTGACTTGGAAGGTTATAACGTTCCAAAGAATCTTATGGGTTCAATTGAGCCAGGAAACCGGTACAGTTTATCTCAAAGCATTGGTAATGCTGGTCGTTAGAGTCCTGTTCATCAAGTTACCAAATTGCCATTAAAAAAGAAATAGTATAAATTATGACGAAAAAGGGCTGTTTTTGCATCATGATGACAGTGTTCATATGCCCACATCTTTCAGTTTTTAGACAACCATCGGCTTATTATAATTATTAATGCCTTAACACCTAAAAATATTTTGCCATTGGCTACCCTTTTGTCTATATCCAACATAATGTAACTCTTGTAGACTACATAGTGCAGGTTGTACTACATTGTACTATTGTACTACAAGTTGTAGTACAATTAAATGTCAGGTATGTGCTTAACCCATTCAACCATGTCGTGGACTGTGGTTATTTTTTCAACCTGTAAATATATCAGGCATATTGAGTCTTCCAAAACTCTTTTTCTCACCTAAATACCAATTACTTTGCCCGTTAGCAGAAAACGACCCACGATGTGTACTTGATCCTATGATAGTGTCTTCAAATTTTATGCAAAAGGTTACATCATTCTACTGCTACGAATAAAAGTTTGAAAAAGTAAGCAATAAAGTTTTTAAGGTTAAATTTTATTTTTTAGAATTTTATATCGTTGTTGGCAAGGAACAGGAGTTCCATATATTTCGAATAATTTTCTTATTATTCTTCCATTTTTCACGTTTTACTGAGGGAGGGGGTTTCTTATAAAAGAAAAACATCTGTATGTGTCTTATATACATCTGTGTTTATGAATTAACTTTATTTGCAGACTGTTGCTGTACGGGATACTATTCAGCTATGCTTGGAAAAAGATCCTAGCGATCGAACGGAGGAAGATATCGAGATATTGCTGGAATTTACTCAGCAACTCAAGGCTTTTAGTAACATGACTTTGTGCGTGAGAAAAGACATGTGTCGAGTTATGGTAAGTCTTTACCTATATGTCCATATTTGCAAGAGTCCGCAGCTTTGCTAGAGGACGGTTGCCCGCCTTTATCGAAGACCAGAAACGTATATAAAGTATAACATAAATATATGAAATTTTGGTATAATAAACCAGACATCTGGTCAAAGCATCTTCCCCAATGGTGCAGTTGTGCGATGCGTTTTGTTTACACTACGATCAAGTCGCGCTTGCGTTGCGTACAAGTCTTTCATACCTACGCGAAAAGCTTTTATACTGGACACGTCCATTTTCTTGGTCTGTTTCTTCTGTTATATTATTTATAAATCGAAATTGCTGTCCTTTCTATAACAGTACGTTTATTTCAATCTTCCATGATCAGTTTTTTGTGGCACTTGGTATTTACTAAGTGACATATAGCGATCGCAATTTCTGTCGGTCTGTCTTTCCCGGTTTTGCTAGTTTGGCGACTTCCAGATAAGCTAGGACGATGAAATTTGGCAGGCGTATCAGGGACCAAAACAAAATTAAATGTGAATTAGTTGATTCCCCGATTTGACCATCTGGGGGGGGGGGTGGGTGGCGGTTAGTTCGGAAAAATTAGAAAAAATGAGGTATTTTTAACTTACGAACGGTGATCGGATCTTGATGAAATTTGATATTTAGAAGGATATCGTGTTACAGAGCTGATATTTTAAATCCCGACCGGATTCAGTGTCATTGGGGGGAGTTTGGGGGGGGGGGGGACCGGAAATCTTGGAAAACGAAAAGAATGGAGAGATGGGTATAAAAATTGGTGGGAAAAATACACACAAGTCCTAGATACGTGATTGAAGTAACCAAAACGGATCCGCTTTCTTTTGGGGGAGTTGGGGGGGGGGTTTAAGTCGGAAAAATTAGAAAAAATGAGGTATTTTTAACTTACGAACAAGTGATCATATCTTAATGAAATTTAATGTTTAGAAGGATCTTGTGCTTCAGAGCTCTTATTTTAAATCCCGACCAGATCCGGTGACACTAGGGGGAATTGGAGGAGGGAAACCGCGAGTCTTGGGAAACGTGGAAATTGAGGTATCTTTATCTTGCGAATGGTTGATCAGGTCTTAATGAAACTTGATATACAGAAAGATCTTATGTCTCAGATGCTCCATTTTCAATTCAAATCGGATCCGGGAACTTGGTGGGGGGGGGGGAATGGAGGTGGGAAACAGAAACCTGGAAACCAGAAATCTTGGAAAACGCTTAGAGTGGAGAGATCGGGATGAAACTTGATGGGAAGAATAAGCACAAGTTCTAGATACGTGATTGACATAACTGGACAGGATCCGCTCTCTTTGTGGGAGTCAGGGGGGTCCAGTGCTTTAGCGAGTTTGGTGCTTCTGGACATGCTAGGACGATGAAAATTGGTAGGCATGTCAGGGACCTGCACAAATTGACTTGATAAAGTCTTTTTCCTGGATTCGACCATCTGGCATGCTGAAGGGACAGGAAAAATTAGAAAAAATGAGGTATTTTTAACTTACGAGTGGGTGATCGAATCTTGATGAATTTTGATATTTGGAAGGACCTTGTGTCTCAGAGCTCTTGTTTTAAATCCCGACCGGCATTAAGCCTCTGATTTTCCTTTTAGATCAATCTATTTACTCTTAGAATTTTGCTAGATATAGCTCATGCCATATGAGCTCTTGCCTCTTCCGACCTCGTCACAAGTGCCGTATGAGCTCTTAGCTCCTGTGTTTTAATTAGGAATTCAATTCCTTCAACTAGCTGAACAAAGAGATGACCCATCATTGGTTGGTAGATAAACATAATAGTAGCACATATTTGGTGCCCCCAGTAGTCCAGTAAAAAATAAAGATTTGAGCACACGTTAATTATATGGAAAACCTGCAGCAAAGATTAGACCGGAAATTAAAACATAAATTATTTCCGAAAATGGTCTTACCAGTCAAACTTTAGCTGAAATCCCTGCTGATAACATAATAGAAAGGACAAAAAAATCGAAAAAAAAATCAAATAACTTGTTGATGGTACACACGTCTAATCTAGGTTTCACTGTTGCTAATAATCATAGCACTATACCTGACTGAAGCGATCACTACTCTTTCACCCATTAAAGTTCCACTTTTTCTCGTGAAGTTCTACCTTTAAATTCTGTAACCCAACACAATTTCTGAATTTCCTACGTTTTACTTGACCCCAGTTGGATCATACTTGTAAATTAATTTGTTCTGCGCACGACAATCGCGTCATGCCTTTTAGTCTTGGCCTTCAACAAATGTTTGTTTGTTTGTTTTAATTGGAATTCAAAATTGTTCCCGAGAGTCAGATATTTTAGAATCATCTCATCATTATTTAAGTTATACAATCCAGTATATTAAATGAGTTTTTGGATGAAATTCAACAAAAGTAGTAGAATAATAGTAAAATATGGAAACTCTTTCATTTAGGAAAATATAGGGGTTACTTTTCTGGTTTGCCCTATTCTGTTGCACTTTTATACGTTTTCCCGGCGTTCCCCGGATAGGGGAAGGCCCTAGAGATATGTAGGGCATCTCCATAGGAGGCGCGGATCAACGGAGGACCTAGTTCCTGGGGGTCCATAATTGAAGGGAGGACCACCGGTGTGTGGACACCTCCCGGTGGTTACAAACCTTCCCCTAGCAATGGGTCATTTTGCTCGGTGCTGCAGAACACTGAACGGGAGGATCCCTTCCTATAGGGACAACTGTGAAGGGCAGATGATCCAGAACCCTGGACAATGACCTCATCACCTCGGGACGAAGGGATGGTGTTCACCGTCGAGGTGTTGGCTTTCTACTCTGAAACGTGCTAATAAATCTCTACTTGCCATAAATCCACTCTCAGAGCAAATCATCACCGCCCTTTTTAAGGATTCATTGCTAACTGCTAACATTGCTAAGGATTCATTTCCATCATCCAAGTTTATGCCCACGACTCCTCCCGGAGTAACCAAGATGTAGAAGACTTCAACGCCCAGCTCCAACACACCATAAACCAGGTGCCCAAGAAGGATGTTCTGTTCGACTTCAGCACCATCGTCGTACAATCAAATGCAGGTTTTGAAGACGTAATGGGCAAGTTCGGACATGGGCGACAAAACCTTAGGAGGGAAATGCTCATAGATTTATGTCATGTTAACGAGCTTTTCATTACCAACACAATGATAGATAACTCAGAAAAATCACATGGAGATCCCAGACGGTCGAACCTCAAATATAATTGACCTTATACTGTTTCGCAAGCGTTGGAAGTCGTTAGTATTGAATTTAGTATCTTTAGTCGGTGGTGATTTTGACTCAGACAATGTTCTAGTCATGTCAGAACTTCGTATGTGCCTCCGAAAGCCCCAGCCACCTAAGAAAAGCTACCCAAGATACCGTGTCGATCTGCTGAAAAACATCGAAACAAGAAACAAGAATAAAACCGCTCTCTCGAATAAGCTGTCAATCATCCAACTCACGGAGTCCAGACCACAGAGAAAGTCGATTATTTCAGCAACGGCCCTGCCAGATAAACTTGGACAACTTATCACAGATTCACTCATGGGAAGGCTCCTCGTTTGAACTGTGTTTAACCGTATAAAATAGGATCCAGGCTAAGCCCTTGTACGACGGACGGTACGGACAACTTATCACAGATTCTGAGGAAAGGCGGGAACTCTGGAAGGAACACTTCTGTCAGAGATTGAACCCCAAAATATCTATCTGTCCTACTGTCTTTTCAACTGCCTGAGTACCCTGTAGATCCAAGTGTATCACCATTACGAGAAGAGGTAGTTTCAGCTATACAATCCCTGAAAACAAACAAAGCTCTTGGCCCGGATGGTATACAGTCAGAGCTACTTAAGTCGGGTCCAGAAAAACTGGTAGACATCTATCATAAAGTCACAATAGGCATCTGGGAAATGGGCCACTTCCCAAAATCCTGGGTGAAAGCCATGATTGTCCCCCTTTACAAAAAGGGTGAAAAAGGCGATTGTAACAACTGCTGACCAATGACCATGACAGGCCAACCGGCTAAGATCCTCACGAAAATTCTACTAGACCGACTTAAATCCCTCACAGACCTCACTTTAGAGGATTATCAGACCAGCTTCCGAAGAGATTGATCTACTATAGATCAAATATTTTCCACCCGGCAACTGATGGAGAAATATATAGAGAGTGCGAAAGAGCTGCTCTTCACTTTAAACAGGTCTTCGATTTAATATGCCGCAGCGGGCTTTGGCACATACTTCTGCATTATAGATCCCCCGAAAACATGGTAACCTTGATCATAGACATGTATTTGAATTTCTGTAGCCGGGGTCAGATGCCGGAGGGATTGACAAAAGAGTTCTAGACGTCAGCAGGTGTTCTCCAGGGTTGCCTTCTATCCCCTCCTATTTTTAATCTGTTTCTAAATGCAGCTTTATCACCCGCTAAAACCACAGACGGTGCATCCATTGGAGAGGAAGTTGTCGACAAATTAGCGTACGCAGACGACATCGTGAAAACAAACAGTCATGAACATTTCCTCTAGACGCAAACGAGATGGTGTCAGCAACCGAAGCCCTCGGCATGGTTGTCAACACAGCAAAAACGAAAATCCTGCGGGTATCTAGAGACTCTGTACCCAGAGCCATGCAGCTAACGACAAAAGGAGAACAAATTCAAAATGCGGAATCTTTCGTCTTACCTCGGCAGTCTTTTAACCTCTACAACGATTGCTCAAAATTGATTAGGTGTATTCTTGTAACCAGCAACTTCAAGAGCTTATCATCAATCTGGAAAAGTAAATTACTATCAAAATCACATAAGGGTCGACTCTTTAACTCTCTCACAATCCCCATTGCTATGTATGCAAGTGAAACTTGGTCAGTTAAACCCGATGACGAACGTCGAATCTCCACATTTGAAACAAAATCCCTCCGTCACATAGCAATGATGACCTGCATTGACTGGGTATCCAATGAAGACCTTCGTAAACTCCTCCACAGCTCACACACTATCATGGATCGAATTAGAAGTCAGCAACTCCGTTGGCATGGTCATTGCCAACTAATGTCATCAAATCAACTCCCAAAAATCACATTTGAATGACGGGTACATAGCACACGACCTCGTGGCTGACCCCGCAAGAGACGGTACGGCAACTTCAGTGGCCAGAACCTCGCCCAACTCCTGCGTCTAGCACCAGATAGAACCGAATACCGTCGAAATATTCAACGACTAGTGAGAAGAGAAGAAGCCCCAATGCAGCCACAGAGGCCGGAAGTCAAAGTAAGTCTAGGCTTTCTTTACATTGGAAGGCTCGAATTTCAAACTTTGTGCCGAATTATTGAGTTTATTTGAATCTTTGTACCACTCTTTGGTCAACCGACAGATCTATTTTGACGAGCTAACGCAAAATTGTTAATATCAATTAAGGCCTATTCACAATGAGAATTTGCAAACGCCAACGCTTAGCTAACTCTAATTCGAGCCAATCAGAATATTCTGATTGACTGATCAGAACCAGAAAATCCTTAATCTTGGTATTTGTAGAATACCGTTGTGAATTGACTTTTAGGATGGTGGGAAACATGCCTGAGAATTATTGTTAAGTGTAGGATTTGCTAAAAAGGATTAGTATTTTATGCAAGAAGTTAAAGATGAAATTTATTTAGTTTTTCAAGGGAAAAGTGCGTCTCGAGACAGTAGGTAAAAAACCTAATTTTAAAAAACCGTGTTAAGACCAAATTCAGTTACTGAGCATCCCTGGAAAAACACGCATCAATGATCGTCCTAAGAAAAAAAAAAATTAAGATTCCGTATTTCTTTAGATAGTGGCTTGAAACCTCTGCAACTGGCCTCTCTGATATTTCAATTTGATGGTACGCTTTTCATGAAGATCACTCTCTTTTTATTGATGTATTCTCCTTTCGTGGAAAATTAAGCAATTTTTACCAGACTCATAACTTTTGGTAGTTAATTCTAAACTTAATTAATTTAAAATCGCCCTAAAAAACTGAATCTTTTGATGTGGTTATCAAAGCTTTTTTTTAGAGTCTCGCACAGTATAAGCACGAGCCTTTCCATAGCCTACTTTACTGTTCGTTACCACAAAATGTTCGATAAAAAAAAGTTAAAATTTCTGCTTATATTGTCTGCAGGAAATCCCAATTCAATTATTGCTGGGTGACAAAGGGCTATAGGATTTATTTTATGAATTCGTGTAGTATTTCAGTGAACAAATTACGTACTGTGACCAGGGGCGGGTGCAGAATGTAATTTTGGGGAACTTGCCTTGCCCTCCCAAAAAAGAGGCTGAAAGTGGAACTAATAATAAGGGTATAGGGGCATAAAATTCTAATGGGAGCAAAAATGCCTTAAATAATGAAAATTGTTTGATGGGAGATTGGAAATCTCGAGCAAAGCTCTGAATAAAATACCTAATCTCTAAAAACGACGATGGGGCACCCATTTTTCGCCCTAGTGTACATCTAACAATGGCGCGTGTGTCGTGTTGTTCCACCACGCTTCCTGGTGTACGTGATTTCTGTAATTAGAGCCCCTGGGGAAAAGGTTAAAGCTCGCGTGATTCCATTCTGTTTGTTTGGATGACTTTCGTTTGTTTCATTTACACTTAGGAACCTTGAAATTGTAGATAAATATCCATGATTAAAGTGTCATTACAAGATGAACTGACATCATATTTACCCATGTCGTGATTTAAAGCTATGCAGCTTTTTTTTCTAAGGCTCTGACAAATAAACTTCTAGTTTTCAAGTTACTATTTGCGTTTAAAAATTGTTCAAATCAGGCTCCCAGAAATTTACATCGGGAGTCCTGTATTCAACAAAAGAACTCAAACAGGCACATTTCTCCAACTTTGGAAAGTCAGACAAAAATCATAAACGTCGGGATCGGGAAAAGAAGCTTTTTTTATTGGATTTTTGTTATAAAAGAGCTGTACTTTATTCTACGTACTCTAGTATCTGGAGTATCTCTAGTGTCTGGAATAATAAAAGACTAAATTTTTACCAGTCTGTTTAATTGTCACATTAAGAACATTTACGATAAAATTAAAAATTAAGAAGTCCTTGCCTAAAAATCAAGTTCTCGACACTAATGCGACTTCAATAATTTAAGATTCATCACGGTATATTCTTGACCTAAATAAATATAATTTAAATATATTGATTGTAAAGTCTTGGGGTAGGGGGAGAATCATTCCTGATGCTTGGACACAAATTTGGGATTATATCCCAAAATGTATGTATTTTAGCTTTAGCTTGGGACGCATGTAATGGGGGACAGTGGGGCCTAACCCCCTCCTCAAAATCCTAAATATTCTTGACTCTCTTGGCACTTTCGTTTCAAAGTATAAGATAAAACTTGGTTTATTATTATTGACTCTCCCGAAAAATTATTTTTATTCCCCCCCCCTTAAAAAAATTATGCATGTTTGCCGGATTTTAGCCCTTATTATACGGATTTTGAGTCCTTTCATAAATTAATTTAAAAAAAAAGTTTTTCCGAACAAAAATTATTACTTCACAGCCTATCTAATATATATATATATATATATATATATATATATATATATATATATATATATATATATATATATATATATACATATATATATATATATATATATATATATATATATATATATATATATATATATATATATATATATATATAATGTATATATATATATATATATATATATATATGTATATATATATATATATATATATATATATATATATATATGTATATATATATATATATATATATATATATATATATATATATATATATATATATATATATATATATATATATACATATATATATATATATATATATATATATATATATATATATATATATATATATATATATATATATATATATATATATATATATATATATATATATATATATATATACATATATATATATATATATATATATATATATACATATATATATATATATATATATATATATATATATATATATATATATATATACATATATATATATATATATATACATATATATACATATATATATACATATATATATACATATATATATATATATATATATATATATATATATATATATATATATATATATATATATATATATATATATATATATATATATATATATATATATATATATATATATATATATATATATATATATATATATATATATATATATATATATATATATATATATATATATATATATATATATATATATATATATATATATATATATATATATATATATATATATATATATATATATATATATATATATATATATATATATATGTATATATATATATATATATATATATATATATGTATATATATATATATATATATATATATATATATATATATATATATATATATATATATATATATATGTATATATATATATATATATATATATATATATATATATATATATATATATATATATATATATATATATATATATATATATATATATATATATATATATATATATATATATATATCAATGAAACTAGTACAAATAAATCAACTAATTATGTTTCCCTATGTTTCTAGAATTATAGAAAAGTAGCGCTTTACTGAAAACACAAAAGTCAAGTATAAAAGTAGGAATATTGATTTGAAAGTCAAACGTGAGTATGTAGCCTGACAACTAATCTATAAAGCTTTTCATAGTCTTACACCAGTTGTGACATCAGTAAATTTCAGTTTACAATTTTAAGTTATCTTAAAAACATAAGCGTAAAATGAAATATTTTTTTAATAACCATAAAGTAATTGAATAGCATACAGAAATGTTGGATTGATTTATCAGGTAGCATTTTGGTTTCGCCAGCTACAATACCCTATAGTGAGTAATATACAATATAAAGTTGTAATAAATATGCTTTAGTATTACTTAATATGAAGATCAAATAAGACATAATATGAACTCTGGAATTCCGACATTTCTCTCTATACAACAGTGAATTTGAAGATATGATACAAATTCTAAAGCTAGTATATAGTCCTAATACTATCAAGATGGCTTTACTTCAGACTTGTCTACCAACTAATCATGACATTTCTTTTTCAGAACCAAAACGAGAGCCAGTCATTGAACTGAGCCATTTTGCAGAAGTGATACCAAATTAAACGAAAAAAAAAATATAGAAACAATCTTAAAATGGATTGTTGCTTTATCTTGAAAAGGATTGATCCTAAAAGGAATTAATAATATTTTTATTCTGTAAAAAGTGTCCTTAATTGGTTTGCTTTAACTGTACCAAAACTCCTATATTATTTTGTGTTTTCGGTAAAGCGCTAGTTTTCTATAATCTTAGAAACACAGGCAAACATACTTAGTTGGTTTATTTGTACTAGTTTTATTGATTTATATTAGATAGGCTGTGAAGTAATAATTTTTGTTCGTTTCAAGTTTCAATTCCGCTCTTTACTTCCCTCGGAAAATCTTAGTTTTTAAAAATTAATCTTTTTTTGTTTTTGATTAAAATTTAATGTAGAAACAACGCTGCCATGATCTTTTTTATTTATATGAAATAATGTATGTTCGTTTTAAGTTTTAATGTGACTCCTTAGTCTCAGTTGAAAACTTGTTTTTAATATAATTTCTAATTATCGCTGATCTAGGGGAGATAAGACAACTCTAGAAAATACTGCAGACAACCTTAACAGCTACGAAAATCTTTCAGTTTGTAACATAAAGTTCATTATGCGCATTTCACGAAACAATGTAGGCCTATGTTTTCAGGATTATTTGTTTTTGATGAACAAAAAGCCGCCTCTACTCGGCCGACTTCGCCTGAAAAGCGATAATGTAGACAAAACTTTATAAATCGCCTACTGATTAGCAGAAACTATAAGGCTACTGTAACAAAAGAGAGCTGTTGAAGTGCTCATTTAAAAGCTCATATTTATAGCTAATCGCTTTTTATAAATTTGACTTGATAGCACATACCCCCAAAGTGCATTTTCGGCTGTTTCCCCCATTTTTTTCAAATGAAAAAAACGTGCCTTTCCTAATGAAATGACCAAAAAAGGTGTTTTTAAAACCTTGGCATGAGCAAAAACTAAGGGGGCAAGAACGTCCCTTCCCCTCAATTATCGCCGTTAGTACTAGCACTCAGGCTTCATCGTAAGGTTCAATTCAAAATTGTTGATCGTTCAGGCTTAACTTGGTAAATTTTTGTTGGAAAGTTTATAGTTTTAGTTAATTGTTTTAGCAATATCTTATACTTTTAAGACGTGTCAGTGATTTATGAGACTTACTAAGAGGGTCTGGAAAGGGAGTATGTATGAGTGGTTCTTATAAACCTTCAGTTAAGGGCTTTGGACCATAATTGTTGCAATGGTACCATTTTATGCTTCCAAACTCTTCCACTAAAGAAGTGGCACCAAAAGTGCCGATTTTAGTGCTACAGGCACTTATGGATGGTATAATTGATAAAAAGCACGTAGATATGAGAAATAAGTTTAAATATGAGCCTTCCAGGGATGTGCTTTTAAAAATGAGTGCAACACATTTGCAAAAATATTGGATTATCTGAAACGTAATCATAAGAAGGGACAAACCATGATTGAAAAAAAAGTCTAAGTTGGAATCGAACGCATGATAATCTAATTTTAATTCCAGCGCTGTATTAACAGAACCAGGCTTCTAATAATGTAATTTAATATATTCGAGTTCGTAGGACTTTAACTGCGTAGCTTATTAAGGGGGTGTAGAGAAGGAACATGGGGGATGTGTTCTTGCAAACCTCCATTTAAGGGTTTTGGACCATAATTATTACATTGATACCGTTTTATACTTCCAAGATTTTCCACTTAAGAAGTGGCACCCAAAGTGTTATTTTCAGTGCTATATCTCACGCACGAATGGTAGAATTGATAAAAACAACAACAACAAAACACGTAGATATGAGTAAAAGTTTTCAAATGAGCCATTAATCACCATCAAAGGGGAAGTACATAACGATTTTAGGAAAAACTTAATTAAACCACGCATAAGAAAGATGATAAGAGTGAGTGTTTTAATTATCGAGGCATTAGCCTGGTCTCTGTAGGTAGCAAATTCCTTAGAAACATGGAACTTTTTAGACTGAGATATGCTTCAGACAAAGTTTTAAGAGAAGAACAGTGCGGTTTTAGAAAAAGTAGAGGATGTGTTGACTAAATTTTCACTCTTAGGTTAATAATTGAGAATTCCTTAGTTGTCAAATACTTTTGATACTCGATTTTATAGATTATGAACTAGCGTTTGATTCTATTGATGGAAGAGCTTCCGCAAAGGTTTTATCTTTATATGATGTACCAAACAAAATATTAAAGCGATTAGTGCCATGTACGAGAATAATACTGCTGCGGTTAAGGTAGGAAATGAGGTTAATAGCTGGTTGTGTATTAAATCAGCAATTAAGCAGGGTTATGTTCTATCCCCCTATATATGGATCATTTTGATGGACTTTATCTTAAAGAGCACAGGAAAGGTGATGGGAGACCACGGAATCAAATGGGGAGGAAAAACTCTCCTGGGCTTAGATTATATTCCTAGATGAAAGTGTGAGTAAAATGAATGAGCTCTTAGAGGTTTTGCAAGTTCAGGGTGCTAGAATAGGTTTGAATATTAATATTAAGAAGACTAGGTCACTAAGGCAAGGAATAAGTTAAGATGAAAAGGTGACTTTGGGTAACGAAAAGATTGATCAGGTGGGCAGATTCACTTACCTTGGTAGTATTTTTTGTAAAGATAGCGGAAGCAGTGAAGATGTTAAAAGTAGAATAGCCAAGGCTCAGGGTGTTTTTCACGGTTAAAAAAAGCTTTGGAAGAATAGGAAAATAAGTCTGCAAACCAAGATTAGAATATTGGAAGGTACAAGGATGACAGTGGTCAAATATGACTCTGAAGCATGGGCGCTCCGAAAAGCGGACGAAGATTTACTAGATGTTTTCCAGATAAATTGTCTACGGATTATTCTGGGTACCCGGCGGACTAACCGTATTTCAAACAGTAGACTGTCCGAAAAATGAAGCCCGCTTTCTAGGGCTACAATGAAAGAAAGGTTGAGGTGACTAGGACACGTTGTGCGGATGAAGGATGACAGATTGCCGAAGATTGCCCTTTTCGGCCAACCGTCTAGGGCTAAACGGAAAGCAGTTCGTCCTCGTTTGGGGTGGAAGGATTTCATAAACACTTTTAGTTACTACTGGCTGTGGTTTGCTCTTGACTAGGTTGCAGCTAATGCTTCACCCATGACAAAGAGTTCATTGCATATTCTCCCCAGGAACTAGTTAACATTGAAATTTGTGAAATATAATCGACGGTAGAATTCGTGAAAACCTAGCAAATATAAGCAATAGCTTTTAATTGAGCAATTAAATATTTATCTACGATGGTGTGGTAGCTTGCTAATGTTTCAGTAGCTTACTGATTAGCAGACGATTCATGAAACTTACTAAGGGGGCTGGGAGGAGGATTTTACGGGAGGGGTTCTTGAAAAACCATCAGTTAAGGGTTATGGAACATAAATATTACATAAATACTTGTTTTTTACTTCAAAGCTTTTCCACTTAAGGAGTGGCACCAAAAGTATTGTTTCAACTGCTATATCACACTTACGATTGGTAGAGTAGATAAGAAAAAATCACGTAGATGTGAGAAATAGCTTTCAAATGAGCCATTAAACAGCCTCTGTATGAGCCTCTTATAAGTTCTGCTAGCCCAATAGCCATAGCTTTTCCACTGTAGACATGGCACCAAGAGTGCCGTTTTAGTGTCATTTACAACTTGAAGATGATGGAATTTTTAGAAAAAATGTAGATATGAGCAATATCTTTTATATGAGCTGTAAAAATTTGTCTACGATGTTCTGGTAGCCTGTTGGTGCCACCTCTTGAGAAATGGTGCAAAAAGTGCCATTTTAGTGTCATATGGCACTTGCAGATGGCGGAATTCATAACGTACATATTAGAAATAGCTTTTGAATGAGCCATTAAACATTTCCCTATGATGTTCTGAAGACCCGCTAGGCCTGAAAAAAAAGGAGACAGATCCGTGCTACCGATGCAAAAAAGTGATTTTCCTTGTTATTTAACTAGGGGGACTGCAAATTCCCTGTTGAAGGTTTTAGACCATGCTGATTTCAATGGTACACTTTTTTTGTGATCTGACGCCATTTTCGAGGGGTTTTAGGTTTTTTTTTTGAGATCACCATAAACTTCTTTCGCAATAAAGTTTTACTTTTAAGACGAACCAAAATAATAGTTACCATTCCTGAATCAGTGTCAGATAGCAATTTATTTTCACTAGGCAGTTTTTTTTCAAATCGTGTTTTTTAACTTTTGGTTACTATGGGCTGTTGTTCACTCTTTACTAGGTTGCAGCTGCTACTGCAACCATGATATTAGCTGAATTCCTTCTACCCCATTTCCTTCTTATAGGCCTGCTTTGCAAATAAGTCATTCGCTATGTGCAAAAGGAAAAAATAATAATAATCAGGCGTTACTTTAAATCATGATATAGGGAAATACGATGCTGCGCCATCTAACTGCGGCATTTTCATCATTACTAGCAATCCGACTTTTTTCCAAAATCTTCTCTGATGCTTTATTAAGTGTTTTAAGAATACAAAAAAATATATTAGTTATGAAAATTTAAACCTTTGATAAACTAATTTGATTGGGCACTTGGGCGTAAATCTGAAAGTTGAAAAAGATGCTTAACTTTTTCGCCTTTTGATTAGTTGAAGCATATAGCAAAGATTTGGCGGGTGTCTTAAAGTGTTTAAGGATAACCCACTAGACGTGCAACCTTAAGCATGAAAATCTAGGGGAAGCCCGAATACATAGGCAGTCAATTACTATTAAAAGCAAAATGTGCAAGAGGAGATATGCAGTCCGTCCTGTTAGTGTTAAAACCATGTTAAATGGTTTTAATGATAAGTTAATATTAAAACCATATAAACATTTAATTTGAATAAATATTAGTGGGGAAAGCGTTAGTGTGGAACTTGAGTTTTTCTGACTCTTTATGAACCTCCCTGGAATTTTAGCAAAAAGGAAGAAGAACAAGCATAATATGATAAAACGATGTTTAAACGAAAGAAAAGAAAAAATAATGAAAAGTAAAATGTTCGAATACATTACCAATGAGTAGATTTTCTGATTAAGAAAAAAAAATCAGCCAGTTGAAATGAGAGAAGAAAGTGTGTCACTTCCATAACCAGGACACTGTGACTATATTATTGACCGCTTGTTTATCCATCATCGCAACAATAGACTAATAAATAATAATTATAGTCTACTTTTTAACTATATTTAATTGCCATTTAAACTGTCTGCATCAACAGATAAAGGGAAATTAAAATAGGGAATTATATACGTTTAATAACATAATAAATGAATTCGAACAGTGACGTCAATTTAAAAAATTTGAGGTAGGCAAAACGTACCTTTTAATTTATTTTTTTTGGGGGGGGGGGTAAATTTGTCGTTTCATTCAATTTTTTTTCAATGAAAATACTGAAAAGAAATTTTTCAATGAAAATACCGCCAAAAAAGGTCTTCTGTAAAATATAGTGGGGTGAACAGGTCTAGGGGGCTTATATCCTCTTCTCTCCCTCAATCGAAGCAACTGAATATAAAAGGTAAATAACTAATTAAAACTAAAAAAACTGATGAACTAATTAAAACTAATTAACTGATCTAAATGCATTGTAGTCAAATGTTTGAACTCGTTTATTTCCGAGTTTGAACTTTCGCTTCATTTCATTGTACTGTACGCTCGTTTTGTAACCTCTCTTCCTCGTTCATAACTACCGATGGAAAAGACCTTAATCGCTTTTTCTTTTTTTCTTTTTTAGTTCTTAATTGACTATTAGCTCTTTAATTTCTCAATTCTTCAAGAAAAATTGTTTAATTTATTTAGTAGATATATCAAAGTGCCGAATAATTTAGCGACTAATACAAACATTTAAAATCTCTCTGTTAATAAATATTAACAATTACAATAATTTTAACATTGCATAATTTGTAATTAGAACAAGTTCCTGGTTCATGTTTAGTAATCTCTGTCACATTAAAGGTACATATACCGAACATGTTTTTATTGGAGGGGCAATTAGGTTATTTTACTGGTGGGGGGGGGGGATCAAAATTCCATCAAATGTGTTTCTTTAGGAAAATCTTCCTTAAATCCAAGGGAAAGGGGGATTAGTTGGTACTAATTTGGAAACTCTTCCTTTCTGTCTGTGTGCATATGTTATCTATAATTATTTTGTTCTTCTTTTCGTTTTTCGATCCTTGTTTTCCTATGAATATGTGACTTCGTCTCTTAAAGTAAACGACACCTCGATTCACTGTTCAGATTTTTGTTCTTTTTTCTTTTTCTAGAGATTTTATTTCCATAACTTTCGGTAAAAATTGTCTGATTTATCTCTCTATCCTTAATAGTGTCTGTATTTTTTTTTCATGTGTGTTTAAAACGATAAAAGCAGTAATTTCGAACATCCAAGTATTTTTTCCTTGTTAAGAGGTATAAAATTTCAATTTCAATGGATAGTTGCTGGTAGTAAGAGCTTATGGGGACATTTTTGTTCGGGGGAGGGGGTGGGCTTTACAAAACGCGTCAAAAAAGTTTTATATGCATTTTTATTGTTTTTTTAACGAACCGGAAATTTTTTGTGGGGGTGGGGGGGCTCAAGCTTGATAATAACCCCCCCCCCCAGGATAAGACCTTTGTACGGTATATGGTGATAATAGGTTTTATGACATTTTAATGCTTAGATGTTAGTACGCGGCGTTTTCGTGCTAGCACCTGAAAAGAATGTGTAGTAGCGATGGGGGCATAAGGGCATCAAGCCCTTATGAGTAGCATCAGCCCTTAAGAGTAGCATAGCATAAGGGCATCAAACCCTTAAGAGTAGCATGAAGGAAAGCGTAATGCGCTGTTTCATATAAACAGGAGGTGGACCTCGCCCCTCTCTTAAGGAAGGGGATCGAATGTATCAGAAAGGTGTGCCTTCCCGTTTCGTAATGCGGATATTATGTACTATCCTCGTAGACGCTGAGTATAAAATAGGGCTGTCTACTCAGGGTATAAGTCTAATGCGAGGGACATTTGTAAATATAGATACCGACTTGGGGATACAAGAAACAAGGCCGAAGCAATATAACCATGCACTTGGTCACTGATATTACTAAATCCCTCATATTACGTATTATCGAGTTTACTTTACTTTTGACAGAGAGACACTTTTATTATACATATCATCAATATATAAAAGAACCACATCAGCCACTTTAGAAAGTCAAAGACTTGTTAGTAGTAGCTGATTCAATGAACAACAATACCGACAACATTAACAAAACGAAAAAAATGAAATGAAATGAGACAAAAAAAGTGGAAAAAAGAAAACAAAAGGAAAATAAAGAAGAAGAGAAAGAAAAAAAGTTCTACTTTTAAATCAAATCATTTCAATTATTTACTTAATCTCTTCCAGAAGGTGGTTCTTCTGGTACTTGATTCTATAATATCAGTGGTAATGTCGAAAGGAGACTCTAAGGTTTGCGTCCCAACTCCTCCTGATAGCGTTAGTGTTAATGTAACAAATATACACAAACATTTACATTTTGTTCCTTTTTTCGCATGTAGTGGAAATATTTTCGGTTTTCACTCATGGGAAGGCTCCTCGTTTGAACTGTGTTTAACCGTATAAAATAGGATCCAGGGTAAGCCCTTGCACGTTGTCAAGACTAACCTGAATGTCGGCACAATTTCTAAAATGAACTTTCTCGGTTAAGCCAGGAAAGGGCCATGTAGTACAAGGTCCAATGGAGGGAGGCTTTTCCATCTTTTCCTGACATGGGCGCACTTTTCACTTTCGTTTTATGAATTTGTTCAGACAAAACTGTCCGGACCTATTGTCTCTACTTTCCTCGTGATTTTTTTAATTTTCTGCGTCTAAAATAATTATCGTTAATTATTATTATTGGGCGGATTCATCTCTGAAGTTGGTCCGAAGAAATTGCAATAAATTGGGGTTTAAATGTGCACGTCGTGTTTTGATCCCCCTTTCCCAGGAATGTCTTTGTTTTTGCTTAAATTTACTCGATTTTACAGGTTTTTGCTGTTGTTGAACATCCAGGAACTGTCGTAATGAATGATAATGAAGAATTAGATTCTTGGAGTGTTATTGTCAACGGACAAGTAGAAATTGACCGTGGAGATGGAACAGTTCAAATTCTTGGACTTGGTGATAGGTAAGTGTATGAGGTTGAAATTAATCTTTCAGTCCCAAACAGTCACTTTTTACACAACCTCTTTACACAAATCACCAAGGTTTTTCTTTCTACCAAGGCACTTCGTATAGAAGGAGTTGTCGCAGAAACTTCGAAAGGGGCTCATTCGATTGGAAACTGAAAGTTGTAGTGCCCTTTTTAATAGTCAAAAATGGTAGGAGGGCAGCCAATCAATTTTTACACAACCTCTTTACACAAAACACTCAGGGGCGGATCTATAGCAAAATTTTGGGCGGGGGACCAACGCGATAAGGGCGCCAATAATTGAACAAATTGATAAAGTCATTCTAAAAAAGAGCGAAAAATAGAAAAAAAGAGGGAAAGAGGGCGACAGAAAAATCTTAAGGGCCCAGGCCCCCCCCCCTGGATCCGCCGGTGAAAACACTAAGGGTTCCCTTAACTTTCTTCTGAGCAATTCCTAAATTATATGTATCCATCAAACGGCCGTGAACCGAGTTGTCGACATGAATGTGGTTGCCAACACGTAAAGGGGTCATTTTCATTATGATTTTGATTATTTCTTGATTTTGATTTGATTATTTCTTGATTATTTCTTTGATTTTCGATTATTTCGAGCCGAGATAATGGTCGCATGTCTATGTTTCCTATAATTACCATATTCGTGTAGTTTGCATGCCCACATTTCTTTTCTTTTACCGTTCACTCAAACTAACCTTATTGAAAAGGAGAGGGCGTCAGACTTAAATCTTGCCGTTCTTAAAGGTTTTCAACCACAACTCCTGAACCAATTTTATGCCCTTGGAGCCGCTTAAAATAAGCGTTGAAATAAAAATATGCTTGAAATAAAACAGACGGGTATTCTTTAAATGCTGCCTCTACCACGTACTCATTACGAATAACAGTATTCTACCACTACCACGCCTACTACTGACAGCTCACTGCAGCAGCAAGACACCAGAAGGCAACAGATCTGCGCACACTCCTCCTTCATACCAATCCATTCAAAAGCTTCCCTCTTTACACCCTCCCAAGAAGTTCCAATATCCTTTAAATCGTTTCTCACGGCCTCTTTTACCCCATTTTGTGACGATACTGGCCCTCCAAAACTGAGTAAATATTTACCTTTGATACAGTTTTTAAAGGGGGCATCATACTATCATCCCTCCTGCATGTAGTGGCAACGTCTGAGAAATCAATAGACGTCTTCTCAGTTTTTTTTTTTCATCTCAAAACACAATGTGATCAATTGCACGTGCTACACATAATTTCTAAGGCCGACACACTGACGAGCGTTTCTTCCAAATTCCACCCTGTTTAAAGCGTGAACTTTTCTATATTGGCTATTTTTCAAGAAATATATAATTTCTATAATCTTGTCTTAACATAACCTAGGTATCCAGTCTTAAGAGGGGGGGGGGAGAGAATTTCTTTCCCCATTGCTGATCCAAAGAACTACTAATTCATAAGCATTCTTATCATAATAACACTGTTTTGTTTTCTATATCTTTGTAAGTCAAAAAAATAATTTAGACTAGAATAAGGCTACCCTACCTGTGAGATTAGCTGTAATTTTATCTATCATAGCTAAAGACTGCTGCTTTTCTGTAGAATTGGTTAAGTTTAAAATCTAAAAAAAAATTTACTCAACGCAATATTAAAAAGTTGACGTGTTGACGGATTTGCAGCTCAAATATGCCAATTCTGGCTGCAATATTATTTAGGCACAGAATTCATAAAAAAGTATCCCTAATTTGTTTTTGTGGAAACTCAGTAGAATTTCTGTCGGAGTGTGTTTGGAGGTTTATACGACCTAGTACTCCTTTATTTAGTTACGGTCAGAGATTCAAATTTTTTTAAGAAGGTACGATATCTTGGAAAAGCCCTGCGCAAGAATTATTTCCTGATTAAAAAGTTTCTCGTACACTTAATCTTTACCTATTGAATTTTTTAGCGTTATTTGTTTTGGGAACTTACTTTGTTTAGCCTTTGTACAACTCATGTGTCCAAGTTTAAAACTAGAGTTTTTTACTATGAATATTTAATAAACAAAAATGAGTTCTTCATTCTTTCGCGCTATTTATTTTGCGAACTTACTTAGTTTAGCCTCTGTGCAACTCATATGTGGCCAGGTTTAATGAGTTCGTCATTTTTTTACGTTATTTATTTTGGGAACTTACTTAGTTTAGCTTCTGTAAAACTCATATGTGGCCAAGTTTAAAACTGCAAAGTTTTTGACTATTAATATTTAATAAACAAAAATGGGATCGTCATTTTTTCGCGTTATTTGTGTTGCTCACTTAGCCTACTTAGCTTAGCCTCTGTAAAACTCATATGTGGCCTTGTTTCAAACTGTAGAGTTTTTGATTAATAATATTTAATAACAAAAAAGAGTTCGTTATTTTTTCGCATAATATGTATTGGGAACTTACTTAGTTTAGACTCTCTACAACTCATATATGACCGAATTTAAAACTGTAGTTTTTGACTATTAATATTTAATAAACAAAAATGAGTTTGTCATTTTTTTCGCGTTATCTGTTTTGCGAACTTGTTAGTTAAGCCTCTGTACAACTCATATGTGGCCAGGTTGAAAACTGAAGAATTTTTTATCAATAATATTTAATAACAAAAAAGAGTTCGTCATTTTTTGCGTTTTTTTTCAAACATTTTAGCCCCTGTACAACTTACATGTGGCCAGATTTAAAATTGTAGAGTTTTTGATTAATAATATTTAGTAACAAAAATGAGTTCGTCTTTTAGTTTTGTGCTTTCGCAATTTCTTTTCTATCTTCCTAAATATTGAATTTGTTAAGATCAAATTCCTCTTTATAGTTACTGGTTTATTGGGACTAATTACTGATATATTTTCGGAATTTATAACAATTATCTTTGAGTGAATTCTTTCTAACTTATATCCATGCATGTTGCTAAGATACCAATATAAGATTCACAGTATTTAGTTAGTCTCAAATTAGGCTTAATTTAAACTTTCCAGTTTTTTCTGGGCTCCACTGTGCTGTCAGAAAGGAGGGAGGGAAAGGAGGGAGGAAAAAGAAAAGGAGGGAGGAAAGGAGAGGCTCTTTGCAGTAATCTAGACTAGAGAAAAGAAAATTATTCTCATAACAACTGCTCAGTTGGGTGTTGAAGGATAGCAATTTAGAATATATTTTCAAGAAGAGGGAGATTTTGTGGAAATTTCACTCATTTGCACATACAAATTATTACTTAATATTACTTAATTATTTCTGTAATATTACTTTACAGAAAAAAATACTTTAAAAGAATTTGCTATGCCAAAAAAAAAGTTGTTTTATCCTTAGGTTTTAAAACTTCTGTAAATTGAAAAAAAAACGCGGTGTAGCCCCCTGGCTCCCCTCTCTATTTCTCTTTCTCTCTCTTTTGTACTTATATTTATACCTTAAAGCAGTTTATTTTAATATAATTAGAAATTGAATATATATATATATATATATATATATATATATATATATATATATATATATATATATTTGGGTTTATTTATTTTAGCTTTGGCATAACGCCAACTATGGACAAGCTTTATCACAAAGGTGTGATGAGAACCAAGTGTAGTGACTGCCAGTTTGTATGTATAACTCAACAAGATTATTACAGGATTTTACACCAGGTAAGAATAAAAAAACAGAAACAGCATTTTTTTTTTATTATTTTTTTTTTATTCTCTAAAATCAAATAGATGCTATTCTTCATCTAAAATTACGTTTTGTCAGCAGTGTGACTCTTTCATCGTAGGAATAATTTAGATAGTTGTGTTTTTCCTTGTTGGGCTATCTATTATTATTGGGATCCGGTTTTCACTAGCAATTGTCTTGGGAGATTTTCATAAGAGTTAATGGATACAAAAAAAAGATTTTTGTCGTTTTTCTCCTCATAAAGCTTACTATTTTATTTATTGAGTATAAAAGTTTTCCCGCCAGCGCTTGGGAGGTCATCCCCTTGGGTGAGAGGCATTTATTCTTCCTTCAAAGGCTGTTTTGAGCAGTTGGGCTGGGGACATAGGCTGAACGTGCCCCAACCATCGAAGCTGTTGAAGTGTGATAAGTAAGTGATGCCCGAGAGGTTTCGGTGCGATATCCTTTCGAATCCCGCCAGGTTAGGTTGCCATCGGCTTTTCGAGTCCATGTCTCCACTCCATACGTTGCAACTGGAATCACTAAGGCGCAGAAACATCGCATCTGCAGTTTTAAGTGCAGGTATTTATTTTTACAAATAAAGCGCATTGACTTGAGGATTGCGTAGGCAAGATCCAGGCATCGTTTGATGTATTTCGTGGAGTCGTTTGTGGATGTCAGCACACTTCTTAGGTAAGTACCTTGGTTGGCCTATTCATTTTCCATATCCCGAATAGTGACTTTAGTGGGGGGGGGGGATAGTCTCGGTATGCTGTGATGCTCTCATCACCTTGGTCTTGTTGGTTTTTATATTCATTTTAAAGATACTAGCTGCGTCGTCGTGTTTGCACTGGCTTGCAGCTCCTCTATTTTTCATTCAGACGGTTTATGTCATCACATATGCAACTAGATCAAAAAGTATCCTTCCAAGACTGTTTCTGTGTTTTTAGGGACAAGTCCCAGCACACTATTTAGGAATAGGCAGAAAAGAGTGGGTGAGACGAGGCATCCTTGGAGAACATCAACAGAGGTAGAAAACTCTTCAGTAATCCCTTCACTAGTCTGCTTCGTGCTTCTTGCTTTCTTGTACGTACTCCTTATAATATCGATAATGTCGAATGAATTATCGTAGTCAGCCCAAATATGTCAAAGGGCATCTCGACAGATCAGGTTGAAGGCATGCTTAAAGTCGATGAACAGTTGGTATAGTTCTTTACCAAATTCCAAATATTGTTCCGTAATTTCTTTGATTGCAAATATTTGATTTAAAAATTGAATTATTATGACGAAATCCGGCTTAATGCTCAAGTATCACATGTTTTTGTGAGATCTGGGAGTATTTTAGTGAGGATTTTAGTCGGTTGGCTTGCAAGCGATATGGGTTTTGTAGGTGTCGCAATTACTTTTGGACCCATTCTTGTCGTAGTACAACCATTCTACTCAAGGTAGTATTTTTTTTTCCCACACAGCTGTTGCTATTCGATGGAATAGATTGATGACGACATCAAATTCTACTCTGAGCAATTTTGCTTGTCTATCCCGGGTGCTTTGTTTGATTCGAGGGATTTCAGAGCAGCTTCAAGGGTTGTTCCTCATTCATTACTGCTGAAAACTTCTGAAGAACTTCAGGATCTGGATTTACTGTGAGATTTAGCCTTTCCTGGAATTCTCTTTCCAATGATCTTGGATTCCAGCGTGAGTATGAATTTTGCTCCCATTTTATCCGAAAGATCTGTGCACTTCGCATCTTTATAATTTTCTTGATCCTTAGCATGTTTGAACATGAGGTGTGAGTTACCCCTTTGGAATTCGTTTTCTCACTGCTGACACTTTATGGTTATCATGTCTTTAAATGCCCGGCGGGTTTTCTTCTCGATTTGGCGTTTGAGTTGCATGATTTATCCTTGCTTTATTGATATTTCTTGTTTCTGAAAGTTCGTTTCTTGTTACTCGTGTCATTGATCTCTTGTGTAATTCTTTGCTTTTCTCCGGCAGATCGACGGCCGAGAACGAGCTAGACTGTCTCACATATAGCCCTGCTGATTTGAAACACAAGCTGATCAATGTCGGCAGGGCTAAATAGGTTTCGTATTTCTTGCACGATCTTTGATAGTCTTTCGTTTAGCTGCTCTCTATGCTCTTGCCTCGTCTTTTGGTCGTTCAGGGTTTTCATGCGGAATCTTTGTAAATTTTGCCTCGTTTTGACAAGACCTTTAATCTTAGCCGAATAGATGACATAACGAGAGTGTGATCACTGTCAAAATCTCCACCGGAAAGTCACTGTGTCTGTGAATGAAGATTTTCACCGGTTAGGAGTCCTTCCATTAAGGGACCACCGATTGAATGTCCTCTTTCGTGAGTGCTTGAAGATTGTATTTGTTACAATGAGTTCGTTGTCTTCGCAACATTCATTGAGTCGCTCTCCTCTGCTGTTGATCTGTCCGATTTCAAATATACCTACTATATCTTTGTTTCCGCTGTTGTTATTTCCCAGGATTACATTGAAGTTTTCAAGAACTATAATCAAGTCTTTCTTTGGAACGATGCCAACAAGGCTCTGATACTGAGATTAAAAATCTTCAGATTCTTCCTCTGATCTTGGCGAGTCAGGAGCGTAAACCTGCACTAGAGATCGCCTGCTGAACTTGCTTTTGAGTTGAATCATGACCAATTCTCCTGAGACAGACACCACTCACGCTAGAGATTTTCTTGCTGTTTTCGTCAGCAAAAGCCGACTCCTTGCCTGTGTATTCTAACTTGACTACCAGAGAGCAGTAGGTTCCATCTCCTATCTATTCTTTGCTGTTACCTGGTAGACATGTCTCTGAGAGACCAATGATATCCTACTTGTATCGGTTTGCTTCGCGGAGGAGTATGTCTTTCTTTCCTGGTTTTGCTATTTCCCGAAGATTTATTGTTCTGGTTCTAGTTGTAAGTCTTGTACACAAAACGGGTATAGAGTTCATTTGATACAAATATTGTCAAAATGGGTTTTGCAACGCTGTTGGTTGTCAATTTGGTTGCCCCGAATGCGGTAACTTGTCGGTGGGTTCCTCGAACATGGTAACTTGTTTGTCGGTTTCCCCAGACGCGGCATCCTTAATTCGTGATCTCATTAATTGCCCAGTCATAATTTATGAGAGGAAAAGCTTCATGGCTGACTTTCGAAGCAACGGTAAGTCAATCGTCTCTGCTTCTGGCCGGGACCGTTGACACCCTCATGTGTGTCTTCTGCCCTTTCGCAGTTGTCGTCCTAAAGATGATCCTCCCACGATGGTTTCTTGCTGTACCATGTAATTCAACCTATTGCTGGGAGAAGGTTCGAAAGTCAGGCGGGACGTGTCCACTCGCTGGTGGGTCCAACTGAGTCTGCATCAGAGGGACCTTCTTCCTCCTTCACCTTTATTTATGGTCCTCAGGTGGGGGCCCCAGTTTCAATTTATGGACCCCAGGGGCTTGGCCCCTGAACATACAATAAAACCTAATATTCATTGTTTGATAGATTTGAATCAGTTGTAAGATAATACACGATACATTCTATTTAGACACAACAATCATCAGCAGAGAATACCAAAAATAAGCAGAAAATAATGAAAGAAAAGTAAACTCCAATGATGACTCATTTAGCTAACATTTACCTATTATTAAGTATAAGTGGAAATCATGATCATGTTCACTTTAATTTTGACCTATTTTGACTATGCTAAAACGTTTAAGAAACGATACGTCAGTGCTCCTATACTACTACCAACTTACCTCAATGCTATTTTTCTTGGGGCCAACACGACATCATGTGCTCCTCTTCCACATCAATGCTTAAGGCTCCGCCCTCTACCCTCCCATGAATTTATTACGCCCGTAAACCTATCAGCCTTAATTAATAATATAGCCTTGGTAAGTGTAGCTATCCTTTTGGCCAAATTTCTCCTCATCTATAATCACCTCTTTATCTTCATTTATTAATAATTTAAGCTTTTAGTCTTCTTAACTAATGTAGCATAAAGTATTAAAAATATCTTGACCAAATTGAAATGTATAGGTATGTAAACCAGATTTTTAACTAGGTTTTTGGGTACAATGCGGGTGGAAGGGGGCTATTGATAGACAGTGAAAACTTTAGTTTCTTTTATGTTACTATTGATGCTTAAAGGGGGATACACTCCGAATATCACTTGGCATAGCCTTGGTCTGGGGTTGTATAAATATAATGAATACAGAACAACCCTGATTTTCAGAGACTTTTCATGATTTGTTTTCTTTTAGCATTTTTATTTTATTTTAATTATTAAACAAAAAACATGTGATGATTTCTTTTAGATGGTGTCTTTCTCTTTGTTTGCTTAGGTAGCTATTTTGGATTGCAGGTGAATCAGCTATTACCATAATCTTACTTCATGTAGGCGGGAAATGAATAAATTGACTAGACCTCTGGTATGGTTTAACATAGCATTTTTATAGTCAGGCCTAATTCAATACAAAACCTATTTTTTTTGTTCTTTACCTTGGTTACCAAGAAAAAGGTTACGAAACCTTTTAGAATATTGGTTTTCATGGCAACGGCTTCTTTCCTATGAGCAAAATGCTTGGAAATTTGACCTAAAATCCAAGATTTTCAGATGAACGAAAACTCAGTTGTGGATAATTAAAATTCTTAAGTCCTGTAAATCATTTTCTGTATCTATTGGGTAACTGAAGACGTTTCATTGTATGATGAAAAACGTTTTCAAAATATTATAGGTCACATATAGTATATATATGCCCTAAAATATTAGGGCACAAGTGGGGAATCTGGAACCGACGCAAGAGGAGCCGGATTTAGAATTGGGATTGGAGCAGGCATGGTCGGAACTGGAATCGGTTGAACTGGGGTGGAAGATCGTTGTAACCGGGGTCCGAAGCGGGGGAAGCGGAATCGGATATCATTTTATTAATAGAAAAAATATCTAAAACTGTCTTAGGAATGATAAGGAGTGCTACTGGAAATAAGGAGAAGGCTCGTTCAGGAAATGTTATAAATTCCAAGTGGCGTGAATTACCTTGGGCAATCAGGTTCAAACAATGAAATGCTACGTTACACTGTTCAAATATAAACAGTGTCCAGTTTTAGCTTTACAAGCTTATTTTTGTGCCCTAAAAATGATGACGGATGCCGCGGGGAGACAGCCGCGTAATGTCATGGTGGTGTGAAGCCCTTTTTTTGGGGGGGGGGGGGCACTACCAAGGGTTTGCTTACGGAAACACAAACCAATGGAATTAAATCATAATTTTGTTATCATGAAAATGTCTGAAAATGGTTTAGAAATGATGAGGGGTGCGAAAGGGTGCTGTTTGTCAGCCATTGAGTGTCACAGGCTGGGAATTGACATGGAACATCGTAATCTAACAATGAAATGACAGGTTTCCGCTGTTCAAATACAAATATTGGTCGCTTTTTAGTTTATAAATTTATTTTTGATATAAAGAAGGTTGGAAAACCCTTAGGTGTGGTAATTTGTCCCCTTAGAGGATGTCACGGGTGGTACATTTTGCCACGCTGGCCTGAAATTCTAGGAGGTATCTAAAGAAACGCTAATGGGGATTTTTTACATTAAGTTTAAATTATCGGTTCTAGTGTAAACAAATATTTTTGTTGGAAAATGCCATGTGTGATAATGCCTGCTAGATGGTGCCGTGTATCAGCCATTCGGTGTCACAGGCCGGGGATTGCCATGGAACATTGCAATCTAGCAATTAAATGACACGTTTCCACTGTTCAAATAAAAACAATGGTCATTTTTTTTGTCTTCTAAATTTATTTTTTAGAGAAAAGGTTGAAAAACCCTTAGATTTGATAATATGACCCAGAGGGTGTCATCTGGGGCGGTACATTGTGCCACGCCGGCATCAATTGCTAGGAGTCATCAGAAGAAATGCTGATGGGGGTCTTTTCATTAAGTTTCAACGATCGATTCTTGTGTAAACGAATATTTTTGCAGGAAAACGCCGTACGTGCGATAATACCTGCTAGAGGGTGCCGTTTGTCATCCATTGAGTGATGGAATAAGACAACAGAATCTCTCAAACTCTGTAAAGCTCTTTTAAAAGATACAAGAACTATTTATTTAACAAGAATCTTCGCTTCTAAATGAACGCCAAGTAAAGACTTAGATGTTTGAACGTCGAAGAAAATATGCAATCAATATTTCAAACTGTTTTTTTTTTTCGTTCAAGATCGCCTCTAACATATGAGCTAAATTCAGTGTAGTGAAGAGGAAAAGAAAAGACTTTTGATCATATGTGAAGGTGTACCATATTCTAACCGTAATGATACTCTTGCTTTCATTTCATCTTTGATAACACATTCAAGTTCTAATAGAGTAAAAGACTATATTACTAAAAAATGTGCTAAGAGCAAGCCTCCAATTACTTAACAAACAGGTGCATATCAAATTTAAGCTAATTCTAGTAATCGATTTTCCTCTCTGCATGTCGATTATTGCAGTCATATGGGAACACGTAATTCATTCAATCATTCTATTATGCGCGAACAGAGGATTATCATTTAAAATTTAATAGCCGAGTCAAAATTTTAGAAAGGCTTTCTTGGTTCGATTGGTTAGCGTTCCATTCCATTGGATGGACATCTTTTTCGAATCCTAATGCGGACAAAAAAGTCTTAGTCAATAAATGTTCCCTGAGAAAAAAAAAACATCATGAAAGAAAACGAAATCTCTTAAAGTATTATGTAACAGCCCATGTGTGCATCGTCACTACGTAACACCCACATGTGTGTCCTCCTCAGTTACAAGCTGCGATTTCCTCACGGGTTCTGAAGAAACAAGTCACGTGTGAATTCGTCATCCTTAACATAAGTAAACATTCACCCATTATATAACAACCAAAGAAATCTTGAAAAGTCTTGAAAAACGTCTTGTCGGTGAAATTGGTTGCTAGGGGACTCCCGAGGGAATCGGATGCTAGGACTTCCGTTGACATTGATTGCTAGGGCCAGGGTTGAATTGAACGCTAGGTCCCTGGTGGTTAGGTAAGGTTATGGGGCCGGTGAAATGGGATGCTAGGTGGCCCTGATGGAATTGGATGCTTAGTCCCCCAGGTAGTTAGGATAGGTTAGGGCCTGGTGAAATTAGATGCTAGACCCCGGCGGTTAGGTTAGGGGGTCTGGTGGAATTGCTTGCTAAGGTCCTGCGTCTTGAAGGTTCCCCACTAGTGGGCCCCGAAGGTTTTTTCTAAAGAACCTAAGAAACTATTCGGGAACAAGTAAAGCCTATTACGTAGCATGCACCTGCGTCTCTTAAAAAACATTCTCTATGATCTTACAAGCAAAGTAAAGAATCCCTATTACGTAAGAGACACTTGCATCTTGCCCTGAGGGAGTCGTCGTTAAACTCTTTCGCCATTAAAGTAAGAAAGGAGTAGTGGCTATGGGCCATTTTAAACGAATAGAGGCCTCTGCCGAAATTGTACTGCTTTAGTGATTTTCAAGTTTTGTCAAGTACATAGGCTTGTGAATCAGATTTTCACAATTTATCAAAAAATCTCCATGTGCTATCCCTACTTCAGCAAATGTACTTAACCTTTAAAACCGTCAAAATTTGAATAAATTTTGTTTAAACCAATCCATCTCTCCAAGATATGTTAGAAACACCATCCTTCTCAAATCCTTTTACTCCTTACATGTGCCCACAGAAGATGTTATTCATCTCCACACATAGTACCCTAATCAGGACCATTTTTAATACCATAATTACCAATATTATTCATCTCTAATCCCAACTACGTATCCCCATTTTAAAAATCCCGCGAGAAAGCTGCCGAGCTTCAATTTTCTTATTTAGGCTCTGCAGCACTGTAAACTAAGGTGACGCTGTATTCGTGACCCACCGCGGAAAAAGTGGGGTAGCATAGTAATAATGCTACTTGGCAGTTTTCATGGCCTCCCCTTCTCATCAAAACGAAACCAAGTCTTCCTCTTTGGAATGGCATTTGATTAGTATACATGTATCTTTGTTTTGTAGGGCGAGGAGAATATTGTTCGCTTGGAAGAGGATGGGACAATAGTACAAGTTGTTGAACTCCGACCTATTGTTGGCCAGCCATCTACAAAAGCGAGAATTGTTATCAAGGTTAGTAGTCTTCAAAAGTTGTATCCAAAGAAGATCAAGAATAATAACTTTTTAAAGTTTGCTAACATTAAACGTCAATGACTACTTAAAAAAAATGCTTTGTGCATAAAAAAGGGTTGCCGCTGGAACCCAAACTCTAGATCTTTTTCATAATGCAAAGAGTATACAGTAGTTTCGTATGTTGAAATAATATATAGATGCATGTTTGTGGTATAATTACACCCATCAGGGCACTAACCAGGGACGGGGGGTCATTGGGGATTTCGGTTATGGAGGTTCCGATTGGTGCAGTTTTGGTTTTGATCTCATACCGTTTTAATTGGCTTCTAGGCTATTTTTGAAATTCCCTTGGATTTGTTTTTGCAATAAACTGTACCATTAAGCTTAACCGACATAAAAGTAACTATCCCTAAGTCAGCTTCAAATGATGATTCTTCCTCACTTGACAGTTTTTTTCAAAATGTGCATTCGGTTACTATGGGCTAGGGTTTGTTCTTTACTAGGTTCCCCTCAAGAGGGCAACCATGATTATACTTCTAAGCTGCTGCCCACTTCATACGTGGCATATAAATTCAAGGAAATAGCTCTTCCATATTAGTCATAATTGTATATCGTAGAGTGCTCTCTCGAAGATGGTAAGGACAATTTTTCGGACTGAAAGTTTAAAAGGTTATCATTTTCTTCTCATCTTCATGTTCATTTCTTCTACTTCTTCTTTTACTTTTCTTCTTCTCTTAATTTTCTTCTTCTCTTCATTTTCATCATCTCTTCTTCTACGTTTCTACTTCTTCAATGCTTCTTCTCTTCTCTTCATTTTCTTCTTCACTTCTACTTCTTTGCTTCTACTTCTTTTCTTCTTCTCTTCTCTCCTTCCCTTCATTTTTTCTTCTCTTCTTCTTCTTCTCTTCCTAAAAAGTAAAATTTCAAGCCTTGTCCAAATTTCTCCAAGAAATCAATCATTGCTGGATCCGTTCCAAAATCTGTAAAGAGGTTCATAACCCAGAGTAAGACACTTTAATCCCTAAGTATAGGGTCCTGAAACCTAGAAAAACCAAACTATAGTTTACAATCAATTTATTCCCAGTGACTAATAGAATAATAAAAAGTAAATTAAGGAACAAAAGAAAATAGTTTTCATTGGGAGAAAAAGCTATTCAAAGATAAGACAAGTTTGAAGATGGGAATGTTCTAATCTTGAGAAATTTATAAATTGTAAATTTAGATTAGAATTAGAATTGTAGAAACTTAGAAATTTATACATTAGTTTATCGATTTAAAACTTGTAATTTCAAGCCTTTCAGAACTTTAGCACGTACGTGGGATTTTGATAACTGGACGTTTTTTTTCACAAAAATTGTTATACCAGCTTCTATATTTGGAACAATAACTCTAGTAGCTGGGGTAGCTACTCCAGAGCATTGCTCTAGAGCAATACAACAGCCAAGGCCGTATCCAGGGGGAGGAGGCATTAGGGGGTTTGACCCCCCCCCCCAGAATGTTTTTCGACTCGTAAAAACGTGACAAAAATGAATTTAACCAAATTTTTTATGTGTTTTTTTAATTTTTTCAACTCCAGTGTCAAGGTTTGTGGTCGCTGATTTCAAATAAAGACCTTCTACTCTTGGGCAGCTTTTAAGAAACTCGGAAACTTTTAACCTTTAAGTTAAGTCTTGGTATATGTGTTATTCTTAAAAATGGGAATATCGGGAATGGGGAAATGGGAATTTTTTCAATATTTCGAGAAAAATACTATTAGTTCTACCATTAAATTAAATGGTTCGAATAGATTGATTTCACACCCAAAATTTCGCTCTAGGCGAGGGAGGGGTATTGATTGATTTTTTTTAAGATTGTTGGCCTTAAAAAGCTATTCAAAATCTTACAGTTGTATTCACTGACATTACAATCTTACACTGTAACCTTCAGTTAGGTTGGTTTTGTTAGAGGTCTTGAAATGATGCATATTACTTATCAATTTTTATTGAATTATTAAATTGCTATTGCTCAATAGTTCTTATGTGTGTTTTGCCTAATAACTGCAGAAATAGAAAACTCAAGTTTGTCTTTTTGTTCACTAATTGGAGTAATCGTTCATTTTGCATATTTTTTCATATTATTTGTTGTTTCGTTGTTTATTTATTTATGTCTGTTTCTTCACTTGTTCTATATAATACCCCCTTTTATTGCCCACTGCTGTAAATACTGGGTGTTTTTTTCATAATTTTACAATTTTTCAGTTTACTGCGCATTTAAAACATGCTACAGTAGAAGTAAGCATACGCATGAAACAGTTCGTGGTAACGAACTGTAGTAAGGAGTGACCCGACTCAATAGTAACCGAAACTTTTAAAAATGGAATTTTGATACCAATAGTTACAGAAAAAAGTGCATTTTAATGCTGATTTTAAATGTATATATATATATATATATATATATATATATATATATATATATATATATATATATATATATATATATATATATATATATATATATATATATATATATATATATATATATATCTTAAAAAGGGAGTTATGCACAACTAATGTTTATGAAAAGGTAAATATAGAGGATGAGAATTTAATTGAAAAGACTGAAGAAATACTTTTTAAAAATTTTAATATTAAAATAAATGACAATGATAAAAAGTTCCCTTTCCTATATTGGACTGTAAAATTTCATAAGAATCCCCCTAAACCACGGTTTATTGCTGGAGCAGCTAAATGTCCAACCCGCATTGCTGCTACTGACCTCTCTTTAATTTTAAAGGAAATTGTAAATAAACTTAAAACCTATTGTTCCGGTATTAAAAAAATTTCGAATTTTAATCCATATTGGAGTGTTAATAATTCACTGCAGGTGATAGATTCTTTAACAATGGTTTCAGCTAAAAGAATTGAGTCTTTCGATTTTGCGACAATGTATACTAATTTATCACTTAATTTAGTGTTTGATAATTTAAAAACTGTTATAAAGAAATCTTTCCTCTTATCTAGTAAAAGGTTCTTAAAAATAGACAGTTATAATAAAAAAGCCATATGGACAAACTGCTTTAATACTACAGTTAACTTGAGATGTTACAGCTTGGATATGATTTTTGAGTTATTGGAATTTGTTTTATACAATACTTATATAAGATTTGGGGGTGATTTGTACAAGCAAATTATGGGAATTCCCATGGGGGGGGGGAATGCCAGCCCATTTATAGCTGACTTGTTTTTAAGTCAACTAGAATATAAATATATGATGGATAAGAATAATCCAATTAATTTAAAACATGCTTTGTCTAATAATAAAAGATATTTAGATGATATTTTGGTCTTAAATTGTAAGGATTTCATTGATATTTCTAAAAATATATATCCATCAGAGCTTATTCTTGAGCCTAGTCATGGCGCTGGTCATGAAGATCATTTCTTAGATTTAAATATTAATATTTGTGATAATAATAAATTAAGTTTTAAAATGTATAATAAAACGGATGATTTTGATTTTGAAGTGATTAGTTTCCCATTCCCTGAAAGTAATATACACTCAAATATCACATATTCAGCGTTTTTCTCACAGTTACTTCATTATGCAAGGATTTGTAGTAATTATATTGATTTTAAAAATAGATGTAAAATCTTAAGCCAAAAATTGATATCAAGAGGTTTTTCTGCAAATAAATTAACTTGGCAATTTAAAAAATTTAGTTTTCATTATAACGAACTTTTAAATAAATATCAAAAGAATTATCTAGAAATACTTAAAGAAATTTTTAACTAATTTCGGAGGTTCGAGAAATGTTGTCACAGCGCCATTTATTTTGAATTGTGTTTCTAATTGAGCGGATTTTTTTAAAAATTAGCCACATGGTAAAGATGAGTTCTATAATTGTTTAGTTCATTCAGGTTTTTTGCAATGTGTTAATATTTGTGATTTGGTAAAATTTATAATATTTAGTTTACCTATTGTTGCTAAAGGGAGGGATATATTAACAAGATAAGCTTGTTTTGGTTTTACTTGGTTGTTTTACATTTACTGTTTTTTTTCATAGGCATGTATTTTGGGGGTGATACCTGACGCGGGGATGCCATGGATATTCTGTGGTAGCCACAACACTGTGCTGGGTAGAGAATTTAGAGTGGCGAAACCCTATATAGGCCAGTGTATTCTCCTGATGAGCCCTTATGTTGGGTGTTGCCTCTGAATTATTTGTCTATATTATTTTTTCTATTGTTCGGTAAATGACGACTTATACTTATTGACGACATGACTGCCTGTCCATGGATTATTCTTTATGGTTGATTGTGTGTGGCTATGCTGTTTGACCTATGTGATTGTATGGATGAGTAGGGTTAAGGCCTCATTCAAGTGCTGGTCTATATTAATCACTAATTTAGGAAAACAGTCTTCCTTTTCTCCTTCTGTCTCTCTCTTTTTTTTTTTTTTTTTTTTTTTTTTTTTTTTTTTTTTTTTTTTTTTTTTTTTTTTTTTTTTTTTTTTTTTTTTTTTTTGTGCTGTAGCATTGGTGATTTCTCTTTTCATGATATATATATATATATATATATATATATATAGGAGGATGGGATACGGCATTAGACTTTACAGTCCGTACCGGTGGTGCTGATCTCCGTTTCATGGCCCTTCAGCCAGGAAGTGCAATGGGGGGTTGGGGGCCAGCCATCCTGTGCTTTCGCACACCCTTCCTGTTATATATATACATATATATATATATATATATATATATATATATATATATATATATATATATATATATATATATATATATATATTAATATAAAAATATATGTTAATCTCATCCATTCTTCCTGGTATTTTGTTGTTCTCTTTATTCGCATTTTATAACTTAGGGGTTGTTCCATAAATAACCCCAAAAAACTTTCGGTTTAAATATTTTTGGAATCCCTCAATTAATCTCATCCATTCTTCCTTATATCTTGTCGAGTTTTCTTCATTCACATCTTATGTCTATTCACATTTTATACTTTTGGGGCTGTTCCGTAAACAACGCCGAAAGTAACTTCCGACTTTTATATTTTTGGTGTCTCTCTATTAATCTCATCCGTTCTTCCTGACACTATGTCGAGTTCTGTTTATTCACAGTTTATTCTTATATTTTCAAGTTACTAGTTGCTAGTAAACTAGGGCCATAAATTACTGACATTTTTACTACCCAATAATTACATGTTCTGTGCCATATGTTTGACAAACAGTATTTTACTCTTTCTCTTCCTGTTCTTTTTGTTTTGTTTTTTTACGTATGACAAACTACATTATTTTCAGGGTACAGTTGAAAAACTAATGAAATGGCTTCTTGATGAGTCATTGTGTGATCCCACATATGTGGAAGATTTTTTACTCACTCATAGATGTTTTATTGACAGTCCCTTGACCCTTTGTAAACAGCTGTTAGAGTGGTAAGTCCCAAGTTTGTTTTAAATTTAAGATTTCATTTACTTGGTCTTTTTTTATTGTAACGGGTTTTTGTAGTTGCCATGAACTGAGTGAGAGAAATATAATTAGAAATTTATTACGGGCCTTCGTGACGAGGCCCCTGCACCAGTCATGTTATTGTTAATAGCTTATTATTGTCAACAGCTAATTTGTAATGACCAATAATTTGTGCAACAGGTTTGTCGAGACTGAAAGGTTTCTCCATTGTGTAATTGGGTATATGCTGAAATTTAAGCACAGCTAACTAGGCCGTCTCTAGTAGAGAGGGGCTATGATGTTTAAGCCCCCCCAACAATTTCTTGATGCATTTTTAAATTTTTTGTGAATTTTTGATTACGATGTTTTTAATTGAAAACTGGGAGGATGGACTGAGCACCACTGTTATCAGATGTATGCTAATATCAGATATGTTTATAATATATAATTTTATATATAATGTTTATAATTTATAATACATATATTGATATGTTTATAATATATATATATATTGATATGTTTTTAATTGAAAACTGGGAGGATGGACTGAGCACCACTGTTATCAGATGTATGCTAATAGATAGCGCAGCCAAAAAAGCAAAAACCATTTCTCGAACGAAATTGGTCGAAGGTAAAAAAAAAAAAAAATGTGCATTTAAAAAATTACTTTGAAAAATGTGCTTATTTCAAGAATTCAGTGTGGAACCATGCCAAAAAAAGTAAAAGAGCGCATTTAAAAAAACGTTATTATAAGCTATATCCATGAGTGATTCGCCCTCGTAAAAATTCTAATTATTTCTCCATATGGTGTCGCCATCCATGAGAAATCTAACTTGTCTCGGCTATTGAAATGCGTATCACCAAAATTTGGAGTTTGAAATATCAAGTTCCTGTTTAGGCTACACTGTCGACGGTAACAGCTGAACGCCTGTACAATTATTAAAGTTATATCCAGGTGCGAATCAATTTATTATTAAACAGTGTTTTAAACATGAAAAGTTATTTGTATGCTAAACCAAAATATTATTGAGAAATTATCAGATACGATCAAAATAAAACGCACAAAAAGAAATCAAAAAGTGGAAGAAAATGTAAGGGCAAATGAGACAAAGAGGTTAAATTAATTATTCTAAATAATTAGAAAGAAAACTAAAAAAATATGTAGGCTGAAAAAACATATAGGCTGATTTTCATCCTAATCTACCAGTCCAGCCATTTGGGAGAAATTTTTTTTTGTTAATTTGGCTTCTTAAAGACATTAGCCATTAGTGCTCTTTTTTGTCACTTTATGGTATTAATTCCCACGTCTAGGGAATACGGTGAGAAAGAATAAATAAGGGAGAAGCGATTTGTTTAATGCTAAAATCTAAATAAAGGAGCAATATTAACTTAATCTAAGCATAGTTGGTCTCTGAGAAGCTCAAAGTACACACGTAGTGCTATGGTGGTCTCACATACTTTCATCTTTGTTTTCTTTTAATTTGAAAGGATAATCTAATTTTCATGTATTTTGATGAATTCATCAGATAAAGACTTACATTTTGACCCTTTCTGTATGAATTTTCCAATTATCATGTTCTTTCTCTCCTGGAGAAGGATTTCTTCCCCCAACGAAGCTATCTTTTCTGTCTTCAATTAGCGTCTTCATTAAGGTATTAGTCCGTTGAGATAAGTTTCCTCAATTGACATTTGTAGGTTCAAGGACACTTAGAGGATAAGTGGCAAGGGTTATCTTGCTAGTTAATAAGGAAATCGCCCGTGATAGAATATGCCAGAAATCCTAGTATCTTTGACCTTTTATTCTATCCTGAAGATTTGTCAGTTTATGATAGTCTCATTCTTTAGTATCAATCTTGTTTTACCTAAAAATTGCGAGTTTCATATGTTTTTATGTGAAACAAGATTGATACTAAAGAATAAGACTATCGTAAACTGATAAATCTTGAGGATAGAATAAGAGGCGAAAGATACTGGGATTTTTGGCATATTTTATCACGGGCAATTTGGTCTAAAATGTAACTTGACGTACTCTATTCCACCTACCCCCTTGGAAATTTTTCTGAACTCTCTTTAATGTTGGATTAGCGTTGGATCTCTTTATTATGGGATTTTTTTTTTCTTCTGTGAAACGGTTTCAACTACGATTCCTTTAATATTTAAAGATAGATAAATTTATTAGAGTTTATATAATAAAGTAATTTATATTAAAACCTAAAAGTCCAGGTAAGGACTAGAATTTTCAGAGGAATACTAAATTGTAAGCAAAAAAAAAATTATTCGCGTGTGAAAAATCAAGGTAGAAAAAAAAAGCATCTTTGAGAAGAAAAATACATGACTAAGATTGGCGATAAATTGCTAGAGCTGGCAATCCTGTGCAAAATAATTTCGTTTTAAAGCTCCTAGTAACTTGTTGCAATTAAATATCATCAAGAACATTAGTCAATAGTCATTTTCAGTTTCAGTAACCATTCATTTAATATTTATCATTTATCAATGGTATTTTGTCAACTCTTTCTGTTCACTCGGGTGGTTTTGTGGATTAAATAGTTAAATAGGTGTAAAAAATTGAAATACAATTTGGACTGACGAAAGCCAGCACGGATGCACGATCTTGGGTTGTTTCTTTTTTTGGGGGGGCGGGGGGTTAAAACTTAAAAAAATGAGTGAATTTTACTGGAATCATACGAAAATTCTAAAGAAAATTGAAGGACCAGAGGAGGTCCCTCCTTTGTGTACGTCCCTGGACGGAAAACTTTCTTTTATGAACAGCGGAACTTTAAGATATAGCATCATTCGAGGCCGGTATTGGAAGCTTTTTTATGAAATATTTTACCGAGAAATATTAGAAAGAACCTCCTCAATGCCTTCTGCCCCCTATGCAGGCGTGATGAACGCTTGACCAAGATGGTATGTCGAAAGGATACAATATTTGAATAACCGATCAGATTCAGCGTCCAGCGGTATAGATTGCTCTCGTAGATTTTCCTATTGCACTTAGTTTTGATGATGTGTCATAGCTTAGGGTAATATGAATACGCAGATTAAACTTGTCTGTATTCTCAGATTCTGCGAATTTGAAACCCTAATCATGAGTAGGTAGAGACGTGTTTATTATTTTGTTAGTTGATAACTCCTTTGATTTTTTTTTTCTTAACGTGTACACTAAAATAAAGCTCATTTAAGCTCTAGACTTTAATTTTTTAAGACCTGATTTTAAATCAGTTGGAAAAGCTGATTCTATGCAAGCTCCTCTAAGTCAATATCACTAATGTATACCTTTGTCTTAAGAGCTTCTCAAGAATAGAACGTTCCCATCAGTAAACTTATTTTATCCTCGAAAAGCTTTTCCAAATGAAATTAATTTTATATTTTCTCCTTAATCGCCTTTTCATTATTTTATCATTCAGGGAGAATAAGCTGATTGTAAACTTTAATTAACATTTCCAGGTTTCAGGACCCTGCGCTTAGGGACAAAGTGACGAGAGTAGTTTTACTCTGGGTCACGAACCATTTTACAGATTTTGAAACGGATCCAGCAATGATTGATTTCTTGGAGAAATTTGAACAAGGCTTGGAAAACACCAAACTGTTAGGCCAGGCAAGTTATTCCTTTTTACATAATGCTTTGCGGATTCTTTTATCTTCTTGTATTGTAGCTGAAAAAATGATGTAGTATACAAACTATCAGGGCCGTTCCTAGGGTTTGTGGTACCTGGGGTGAAACTAACCTCCCCCCCCCCGAAAAAAGAATGTGAACTAGATAATGCTTTATGAGGTCGCCGTTGGTCGCAGCACCCCTTCTAGACGCGGCACTTGGAGAACCTTGTCCTGATTTCCCCTCCTTTAGAAGGTATTGTGCACTATATTGTAATTAAGATAAATGTGTTCTGGATGGCTGAGAAAGGAAAATAACTGAACAATTTCATTTGAAAGCATTGAATTTAAGAAGAAATCACAATAAAATCAAACCTACTATCAAACCTATCAAACCTACTACTACTATAAGTCATCTTTTTTTGTGACATTCTGTATTACCAAACGTCTCTTCAGCTTTACGAAATATTTCTGACTGAAATCGTTGGATTTTAGCTTTGAAAAGTGATCAAATGTGGCACTACTAGCTTTTCAGATCAAACAGCAAATGTTAGAAACAAAAATACTCAGAACAAGTTAGAGTGAAATATTAGAGAATATTCTGAAAAAATTTCTTGTTAAAAAAAGAAGTACCAGTTAGAAAAAAAATCATTGCCACCTTAAAAATCATTGCAATAAAAATATCATTTGATTAATAAAAAAGAAAGAACGTATAGATCGACCACTTACTGCTCTTATTTATAACTCTGAGCGGAACTTGGGAAAATTCTGTCAAAGAACCTGAAAATTCTGCTTTTGTAAATTTTGTAATAAACAAAGGTTAGAAGCCAAAAAAAAAACAATGGCTAATAACAGATGAATAATAATCAAAATTTCTAAGAGCTGGATAAAAAAAAGAGTGGAAAATACAAGTGTCAGGTTCACCAACTTTTTTCCAAAATTGTGAAAGAAATCTTTGAATATATCTATGACATCATTGTTTCACGATTAACAGCTCATATTGCTTACAAGAACAATTGAAAAGCAAATAGAGTGAACTTGATTGAAACCTAAAAACTTGTGGTTGAAATCTTTTGCAAAATTGAACACTTCGTGTGGAATATTGAAGGCTGTTTGATGATTAAAATAATCAACAAACATTCCAGTTAAATTTTCCTGACTATATCTAAACAAAAATTTGCTGGTATAGAATTTCCATGGTCAAATAATGGAAGCGTGCACGTGTTACAATAATAACAACATCGACCAATTGAAGATTAAAAAGCCGAATGTAAGTAGCCCCAGAAAAAACAGAGAGGCTACCAGTATAAAATCTTATAGCTCTAAAACTTGTTGCCTTTTTTACTGGCTTAAACATTCACACAAATTACCAATGGAATAGACTCTTCCAACAAAATATTCTCTGGAAGAGGAAACATAGGAAAAACCATTTTACTTGCCGCTCTGATTTGTAACCCTAAGCGAAACTGTCAATTGTCTTTTTTTTGTAAAATTTGACATAAGTGAGCTGGTTATTTTCTTTACTGTAGAAGAGCCACCGTCTCCCACCGGGAGACGGGAGTCATCGTGGGAGTCCGTCTCCCACCGGCAGTAGACCATGAATATACACAAGCTAATGAACTTTGCTATATTTGATAAGAAAATTGTTTGGCTTTTTTTCTACCCTTTTCTTACTCCGTGGAAAAATATATGCCGGCTCCCTTCTCTTCAGAGCTCCATTCCTCCTTCTTTTGGCTCCCTTCTGACACCCTTTATGACTCTATTTCTTTAATGTCTTGTCTTTTGTCTTTGCTAACATCCCTCGCGCCTTAACTTATTTATCCATCCTTTTTTATCTAACCAGATCATTTTAATTGACTTTGATAATTCTATGTACTGCAGGTTAACCGCTTATACCTAATGTTTAAATATAACCATTGCTTGACACCACTTATTGTAGAAATGAGCCCCTTGATGCCCTTTTTAGAGGGCAATAAGATGGGTGAAACCAGCTGGAAGTTAAACTATGGTAAAACACCCCCTCCGTGTTTCCAATAATAAAGCTGCAAAGTTTTCCTGAACTGAGGAATACAATTCTCAGAGGCGAATATTCCCTAGGATCTCCAGTTGGCGCACAGACTGACAAAACCTTTTTCTCTATGCGTCTTGGGGGAAATATTCATTTAGTCATATCGAATAGACTCGTGTTTTAATGCACGGCAAGACTCTGCAAGAGAAACTTGACAACTAACTAAAAAATTACTATAATTATTAAAAATTTTACTATCAGGACTTTAACTGGCGTACTCCTGGCATTTTTTATTCTGTCAGTGCTGCTGGTGCACAATTGACGGAAAATGTGAAACACTACATTGTGTTAATTCGACTTCGATGCTCTCAGCCTTAGCATATATATATAAATAATTGGACATAGTCAATAATGGACTTAAAATGATTTAATGTTAAATAGACATAACTGATTGGTAAAGAACACAAAAACGTATATGAATAAACATAAAGTTTGTCTGAATAAGGTCTAGTGTAAGACAAATATAGAATTAAGCGGATTAAGTTTATTAAACTATAGTATTCAATGGTCAAAATTGTGTCGTTCAGATTAACTTTTATTCGATCAAATAAATTAATCTGTCATGCTAATTCTCGTAAATTAATTCTATTTTAGTCAATCTACTAAATATAATATATCTTAACAAATAAAAACCCTTTATAGCACCTGATTAAAGGTGTTTTTCTGTGTTGCATTTAGACATTAATCTCATAAAGGTCTTCCAGTTTAGATTGTGCTTCGGGCTAGAAATAAACTCGATTTGTATTCTATTTCGTTCCTCAATTTCTCCCAAAGCTCATGGTTTTCATGAGACTAGTGGATAGAATCCAAATTTAGAATGAGATATTCAGTTGGTTTGATATCTTGACTGTTGAGAGATTCTCGTTCCCTTATTTTGATCGTATCAATCATGGCTACTTCAGCTGCTTTGCGGTGGCTCTCCCAACTGTACTTTATGTGTCTCTTTTATGCAATTGATTAACTGAAATAGATAACTTTACAATTATACTCCATATTTCTTGGCTGCTATGCTTAAATAGCCATGATGGGGGAATAAGTCGTCTATTTCATTGACATACGAGTTGCCAGATTTCATGGTCGCTACAACGAATCTAGAGCTGTAAGCGCCAAGATATGCCTTTTTTTGTATTTTTTTTTCTGTCACACCCCAAGTGCTGGAGGTGAAACGAGCGTTGAAGGCTGGCACGCACCCAAGGATTTTCTTTGTTTTTTTTTGGGGGGGGGTGACAATCACAAAACGATAATCTGAATATGACGGGCCCAGAAGTTGGCCCAGAAGAAAAAAATGGATTTCAGTGGGCCCGACCCTGAGGCTTTCCTTCCTGCGTACATCCCTGGCTTCAATATTTTATTGTTGAAGGAATTTTATTCTGCTTCCTTGTATATATTCTTTTTTCTGGATTCATGGATGCTCATAGGAAAAAATAGTCATGCATCCATAAAGGATGAAACTTACATAGATCCCTCACACACATAAACCGATTCTCTTTTTTACTGGGGAGTATTTGAGGATTTACAAAAGGTATTTTTGATCACAAATATGTTGATATTGTCAAATTTTGTGTTTTTGAAATTTCTACCTCAAAGGGGTCCTCAGTGGACAACTCTTAGTGTCACAATTTATCTGCTGCCTCTCTTAAGGAGAGACGTAACGCTCCTTTCTACGTCATTATTTTTGAGTTCTACTCATCCGTTTCGCCTCCTTGTGGTATCAAGTGAGATAATTTTGTTTTCTTTGACATAACTTGATGGATGGGAATCTTCTTTACTGTTCCGAGTCTTCTCTTATCACCTTGTTGAAAATCATAAAATCGATCAATACAAGGCTATTCCCCGTTGGAGAATATGCCTCTGTGTTTGGGGGAAAGGAGAATTCCCTTTGATTAGTTTGACTGAAGTTCCCCGGTGGAATGTCCTTAGAGTAAACTGAAGCTATTCAAAATGGTTATCTCTGCTAAATTACTGTTTGGATTTTTGTGCACTCTCTCTTCATCTCTCTTCCAAAAATTATTTCGTCCTCGCCGATTGTTTGATTTTTTTGAGTTTGTGATCTTTGTACCTTGGTAATGCTTATAAGCATCTCTAGCACGTGCCCAGAGAATTTATATTCTAACTGGTTGTTACGTAACTAAGTATAAAAAGCTATGAAAATATTAGTTTATTAAAATATTTTATTTTGGTGGTTGGTATAATTGTTTAAGGTCAATTATAACATTTGAATCAATTTTTATTTGTAATATATTTAGGAAACAGCATGTTTCTCTTTTTCTTTTTAATTAATGTAAAAAAAAAATCCGAAAAAAAAGTTTTTTAAAGAAAAGTAAAGTCCATATCAAACAGTTCGTGGTAATGAACTGTAGTAAGGAGCGACCCGGCTCAATAGTAAACGAAGCTCTAAAAAATGGAATTTTGATACTAACAGATACATCAAAAGAATCGGATTTTTATGCTGATTTTAAATATATAAGTTTTATCAAATTTAATTTTACTCATCAAAATTTCCGAGCCTGAGAAAATTTGCCATGTTTTGGAAAATAGGGTGAAACACCCCCCTAAAATTCATAGGAACTTAACGAAAATCACACCATCGCATTCAGCATATCAGAGAATCCTATTGAAGAAGTTCAAGCTCCTATCTACATAAATGTGGAACTTAGTATTTTTTGCCAGAAGACCGGTCACGAGTGCGTGTTTATTTGTTTGTTTGTTGTTTTTTTCCCAGGGGTGATCGTATCGACCAAGTGATCTTGAATGTCGCGAGAGGGCGTGTTCTAAAGGACATTAAAAGTTCTTGTGCCCTTTTTAAGTGAGCAAAACTTGGAGGGCACCTAGGCCCCCTCCCACGTTCATTTTTTCCCAAAGTCAACGGATAAAAATTTTGAGACTGCCATTTTGTTCAGCATAGTCGAAAAACATAATAACTATGTCTTTGGGGCTGACTTACTTCCCCACAGTCCCCGGGGGAGGGGTTGCAAGTTACAAACTTTGACCAGCGTTTACATACAGTAATGGTTATTTGGAAGTGTACAGACCTTTTCAGGAGGATTTTTTGGCTGGGGGGGTTGAGGGGAAAGGGGCTACGAGGGATGATCTTCCCTTGGAGGAATCTGTCACGGGAGAAGATAAATTCCATGAAGGAGGCGCAGGATTTTCTAGCATTATTTAAAAAAATAAATATGAAAAAGTTTTTTCCACTGAAAGTAAGGACCAGCATTAAAACTTAAAATGAACAGAGATTATTACGCATATGGGGGGTTCATCTCTTCTTAAATACCTCTCTTTACGCTAAAGTATTTTTAGCAATTTCAACTATTTATTCTACAGCCTTTGTGATTCAGGGGTCAATCTTAAAGAATTGGGACAAAATTAACAAAATTAAAAAAAACTTGTTTTTTTATTCAATTAAATAAAAAAAAATTTAACTGAAAGTAAGGAGCGACATTAAAGCTTAAAACGAGCAGAAATTACTTCGTATATGAAAGGGGCTGCTTCCTCATCAACGCCCCACTCTTTACGCTAAGGTTTGACTCTTTCTCTCAACTCTACTTTTTAAAACAGTAAAAAAGTTAAGCGTAAAGAGCGGGACGTTGATGAGGAAGCAGTCTCTTTCATATACGAAGTAATTTCTGTTCGTTGTAAGTTTTAATGTCGCTCCTTACTTTCAGTTAAAAAAAACTTGTTTTTTTTATCTAATTTCTGAACGTTTTTTAATCGATGCATGTTTTGATTTTGGCTCTCCGCAGATGAATAATTAAAACGAAGTTTGCATATTTTTTTTTTTGCTAAATGGCTTTCTCATAGTTTTGATAGGAGTGGGGGAGGAGGCCTAGTTGCCCTTCGATTTTTTGGTTACTTAAAAAGGAAACTAGAAATTTTATTTTTTACGAATGTTTTTATTAGTAAAATATGTATGCGTAACTTAAAAATTAGCTTACGTAACGAACTTTTGTATTCTCATGTTTTCATTACGCATATGAGGGGATTCACCCCCTCGTCAGTACCTCGCTCTTTACACTAAAACTTAAATTGTGTCCCAATTCCTTAAGAATGACCCCTGAATCACAAAAGCCGTAGAATAAATAGTTGAATTACTAAAAATACTTTAGCGTAAAGAGCGAGGTATTAGGAGGAGGTGAGCCCCTCATATGCGTAATAATTTCTGTTCGTTTTAAGTTTAAATGCTGCTCCTTACTTCCAGTTGAAAAAACTTCTACATATTTATTTTTTCATTGTTTTTTTTATGCTAGAAAATCCTGCGCTCCCTTCATGGAAATTTTCTTCCCCCATGACAAATTCCTCGATGGAAAGTTCCCCCAAGATATTCCCCTCTTCTCAACCCCTCCCCCCCCCAACCAAAAATCCCCCTGAAAACGTCTGTACACTTCCCAATAACCATTACTATATGTAAGCACTGGTCAAAGTTTGTAACTTGTAGCCCCTCCTACGGGGACTGTGGGGGAGTAAGTCGTAACCAAAGACATAGTTTTAAGGTTTTTCGACTACGCTGAATAAAATGGCTATCTCAGAATTTTGATCCGGTGACTTTGGGAAAATAATTCGCGTGGGAGGGGGCCTAGGTGCCCTCCAATTTTTTTTGGTCACTTAAGAAGGGCACTAGAACTTTTCATTTCCGTTAGAATGAGCCCTCTCGCAACATTCTAGGACCACTGGGTCGATACGATCACCCCTGAGAAAAAAAAACAAACAACTAAAATATACAACAAAATGTAGAAAATTATATACATTTATGTATGTATGCATAAAAAGAGAAAAAAAAAACAACAAGAAAGCTCATATCTAGACAACAGCCCACATTCTTAATAAGCAAAGTTGAACATGTAAACCTGGACTGCCTACTTTTAATTCAGAGAGAAAGTAAAATAAAAAAGCCAAAAAATTCGGTTTCACATCACCAGGATAGCAAAAAAAAATACTCATTTTTCCAGTTCAATAATTCGAAGAGGCGTTTAACCTACTCTTATTTTAATTTAATTGTATTTAATCAAACTTATACACAAGAGTTGTATATAAACAAACGATTCCACATCACTTTTGCTTCTTTTATCACAAATAATTTCCACTTCTGTGCTCAATGTCGGCGAGAGGACCTTCACTTGCTGAGAATTTTTACTTTTGTTTTTTCTTGCATTTCCCGAATTACCTCCTCGGCCTTTGCACGGACTTTTTCCATTTTCCGAGTATCTAATTTTTCAGCGTTATGATCAACTACTTCTAAGCCACTTTCATTGCTATCATCACTAATTACCATCACTCGTACATTAAGATCTTTCGCTCTCTTGCTGAACATTCTTAGTTTTAAATTTTCTTGAAGTACTTTTTGGATCTCTGGACGGTCAACAGATAGCAGAGGTACCCTAGTCCGTGACGTTTTTTCGTCGTTTGTCTAAAGGACTGCCAACGTCTGCCAGTGTTTCCACTATGGGGATTTCCCCCCTAAAATGGGGATTTTTTAAGTGTTTTAGGGGCGAGAGTTTTTTTTAGGGATTTGGGGATTTTTCCTCTCCGATGGACTTTTAGGGAAATTTTGGGGGTTTTCCTTTAATTTGTTCATCATCATCATCTTCTTGATCAGAGAAGCAGGATAATTCGATTTAGGATCTGTTTCCTCGCGAATTGAACTTGGAATCACAGAGAAGAACTTCTTCAGTTGCTTAAAAAATTTTAACACCACACAGATTTTGAGATGTACAGGAGTCCTAAGTAACAAACTAGCAACAAAGAACTGTTTGAATCAGTTCCATGCTGATGTGGGCTTCAAACAATAATTTTAGCGTGGACTGTTCTCGATTAATGAAGTCATATGGTTTGTCATTTTTGGGTTGTTTTTTCGTAAGATTATTTGGTAGATAGCATGTCATTTTTTTACAGGTCAGATAAATAAAGTTATAATATATTTTAATAGTTTGATAGGGTACGTAGTTGTTCTTACTGTAGTAAATTTTTTTGACAAGCATTGCATGTACGATTCTTTTTCTCCACAGTACTTGTATGATGTTTACGATTTTGTGTAAAATCAAAAAAACTTGAACTCGAACTTGTAGCCAGCTTTATAAGTACTGACGTGAATAATAGAGGTAGGCTATAACTATTCGAACACCTCTCTTATCATTTCATTGCCCTAGTTTTTAACAGACAAACAAACTGACAGCCATTTGACAGCCGTTAAAAACAATGGCGCATGCAGGAATAAATGGATTGTATGTTTTTGGCAAGCCTACGTACCCAGGGGAAAATCATGAACCTTCATACTATATTTGGTAAATTTTTTGTTGTTCAATTTTTTTGATTTACAAATAAAGTGAACATACCACTCGATGTCTTTTTTTATGTTCTTTACAAATATAACAATAACTTCTGTCGCAAATTCAAATTTAAGCACAATTTAAGCTCTTGAAACCAAAATATTTCGAGTTTTGGGGTATAAACAAAGCTTAAAACATTGGTCTCAGCATTGAACTTCCTGCAGAAGGACTATGTGGAATCAACTAGTGCTTTAGAAATCCGTGTGAACAATCGTAAGCTTTAACTTCCCCTTGAAAGCGTTTACTTGGGTCCGAATGGACAAGATTCCCTCTCTACGTCAAGGTCAGATACCGCCGTCCCCCTGATTCAATCGAAGTAGTTCTCAAAGCTGCACAGGCGTTCCATACTAAAACAGTAGGCCAGATACAGAAAAGGTTCCATTTCGAAGACGATATTTACAACTATGCTGAAATGGTTGACCCAATGTCAGCCAAATCACTTCACCCTACCTCTCTGTTACCTTTTGTTAGGAAGTATGGACAGATCCTATGAAACGGAACCAAAACCGAGCAGGAGTGGAGGAGGCAGAGCCTCATCAATATTGAAAACGTCAAAACAATGGATGCCCTGACCTGCTGGTGTTTGGTATTGGTGGAAAAAATACTGCCGGAACAGAATTTGTTTCCTAACCTGAAACCGGCAGTATTATTTATTTCCACTGTTCCATTTTCAAATGTCCATGTCAAGAGGTTTTTCAGTGCTGTAAAAGTAGTAAAAACTGACCGTCAGAATAAATTGAAAACATAAACTTTGCGGGGAATTCTAAAAAACAAACTTGGGAATGAAAAGGACTCAAGAAAAAGTGGAATGTGAAGATGATCAGTTACTTCACCACATGAGAACGGTGAAAGCTTCAGCCACCATACAAAAAATGTTGAAGACACATCAGGGGAAGATAAGGTCTGATTACGTTTTACAAGTTACGATTGAACATATTAAACATCTTGTACTATAATCTATATTACAGTATTACATTTTCTTTTCTATTTGCTTAATATTATTTAAAGTATATTTGAAGATATTTGTATTTAGCTGATGGTTAAAAAGCACTTTAAATGGCATGACAAGACATTCTATTATGGTAGTGATAGCTAAACTTCAATCTAAGAAGCCAAAATATGTTACCTTTCAATGGTACGGGTAAAATGAGATAGGGAAAAGCGGTTCAGGGATTAATTAGAAAATGGCAGATTTTTAGGGATTTTGGAACTGAAGATGGGGATTTCTAGGGATTTTTCAGCTCTTTATTAGGGATTTAAAAAATGACAAAGTGGAAACACTGACGTCTGCTAATGATGATTCAGTGTACACAGATGTGGCTCAAAAGGATGTTTCAATTAAGCTGAATCGACAACAATGCGCAGGTCCAACCGAATGAATAATTTCTTCCAAAGTGAAAATCTGTTTCTATACAATCGTTTGTATATATACAAATCTTAGGCATAAATTTGATTAAATATAATTAAAGTAAATTAGAATAAGAGTAGGTTAAAGAGCTTTTAGAAATATGAAACTTGAAAAATAAATGTTTTTTTTTTTTTTGCTATCCTGGTGATGAAGAACCGGTGTTTTTGGCTTTTTATTTTATTTTATGGCTGAATTAAAAGTTTTTCATTTCGTAGTATAATTCCGACATTTTCATTTTGTGTATTGTTCTTTATTTGTAAATAGCAGATTTCAAACTTATGTATTATTGTTATTATAATTTCGAAAGGTTGTTCTTATGTTCGGGGTATTGTAGTAATGCCACAGTCAATAGCTATTAACTACGTTTTATTGTTCAGTTTTAAATGTTTTTTAATTATGACTAACAGTATTGTATACTTACAGTTGAGGTTGTTAAACTTTGCTTGTGCTGCCAAGGCCAGGAATAGGATTTTAACACTCACCCGATCTTCACGAGAGGAATCACTACAATTTTGCATCGCGGGAGGTTTTGAAAAAGGATCTTTTATATTTGTATCTAAGGTATGAAGCAGTTTTTTTGTCAGTTTAAGAAATTGACCACAAAAAAGGATGCTAAAAACATTTCCAATAAATATAAACAATAGAAATAAAAAAAATAGAGTTTTAAGTGCTTTCATTCCTCTAACTAAGAATCGGAGACTGTAGCGAAGAGACGAAATGTAGGAACAAAAAAAAAAACGGGTCTTCAAGCCCTGTAAATGCATTATCATTTTCCTTTAAATTCTTTCACGCTTCGTCAGAGTTTGAATCTAGGTCTCCATTCCATGCTTTTAATTTTTGAACACTTCGCTTATAATAATTGTGCTAATTTAAGACAATGATTATGATGCTTTAATGGCTTTTTATGTCAGCCTTGTCTGAAAGGACTATTTTAAGTATGAAAGGATAAGCATACGTAACTTATCGTCCCGAGACATTAAGGTTTTAACATTTTTAATATTTGTTAAGGCAGTAACATTTTTTCTTTCTCTTTTTTGGCGACTTTACGTAGTTCTCTAAGAAAAATCTAAGTAACATAATAATTCTGGCTCTGAGAATGAATAGATCCGACACAAATAAATCCAACAATTTAAATATCTTGTCGCATTGGTGCAAGTCACAGCTGTAGGCTCGTCGCAAAGTCACATCTTTCAAGAAAAACAAAATTCTTAACCACTTAGCATATAAAATTAGGTTAGCACTATGAAAGCAGCTAACCCTTGTGCAACTGAACCCCCGTGCTCAGTTTTGAGTATTCTACAAATATGATGCACTATCATGGGGTAAAACAGAAGTTAGAATCTTTACATGTTCAACCTTGTTGGAATTGTTTGTTTTTCAAAGTCATGATATATGTATCTGTCAAAATAATTCATAAAAAAGCTCTATTTGTTGTCAACGCTGAAAGGACTCCAAAATAGATATTTGAGAGAAACTTCACAGGAACAGTTGATTAATTAAAAGCTGAAATTTCGGAGGAGTAATTACCTCCTGGGAACTTGTGATGTTGGTAGACTCCAGGATGAAAATTTGAGAGAATATTTCCAGGAACAGTTCAATACTAAACTGGAGAGTTTTAAATTTGACAATATAGAAGATGGATGGAATAATTTTGGGAGAATAGTTTGATGTTGCTAATGTTGTCTTAGGAAAGAAAGTTCTAAGTACAGCTAGGAATATTATTGAAAATGCGTTATGTTTAATAGAGAGTAGGAGGGGCTTGTACAAGAAGTATTTTATTGACAGATATTGTGAAAATGAAAGGAATGTAAAGAAAGTGCAGAAAACATTAAAATGTGAATCAAGGAGATATTAATTGGAGGCCATAGTCAAGGATGTGGAAGATGAAGCCAGTCGGCATAATAGTAATATCTTGTACTTGTATGTTAATAAATTGAGAGGGAATAGTCAATATGGACTTGTCCCTGTTAAAGATAGGAAGGAGCCCCGAAATAGGGTCAGTCGCCCTCGTCGTAGTAGTTGTAGTATTAGCAGTATGTACATAAGACCTTTTGGCTAGTTCAACATCCCCATTATCACACCTAAAGTTCCAGCATAATACTCGGAGCCGGTCATAAGGTATTGTTGATACGTCCTTTTGTAGCTGCATGCACATTGTGCTTTGATTTAGTTCAAGTTACCCATAAACATTCCATGAAATTTTTACGTTAATACCCTTTACTTTATTAGTAGTAGTCATAGTAGTAGTAGTGGTGGCAGTAGCATGCACATTTTTCCTTTTGGTCAGATTAACCTTCCACTCTTCGTATCCTTCAACTTTCGACTTAATATCCTTCACCATTTTGCTGGTACGCCATTTTTGCAGGCTACATGAACATATTTTGTTCTGATTTAGCTCGACACCCCCCTTAAGATTCCATAGGAGCTTTACCTTAATACCTTTACTCTTTTTTGAAAACAAGAATCAAACATGCTCCCCTTTCCGAATCACATCCCATATGTAAACAAAGGGCAAATTGTATAAACTACAACCCTTATCCAACGGTTGTGGGGGATCTTATCGTCCCCAGAGTCATAGCTAATAGATTCTTGAACTATGTTGAACAAAATGGCTATCTTGAAATTTTGATCAGATGCCTCTAGGGGGAGGGCAGTAAAAAGGGGAGTGGAAGGGCATGGTTGTCCTATAATCACTTTTTTAGCTTTCCGCTAAGACTGCCATAAATCTCTCCACTGGTGGAAGAATTGGAAAGGTTCAAGCTGGGGGTAATTAGTATTTACCAACGATGCAAAACTAAACTTATTCCTGGCTCTCTGTCTAAGTCTAAACTACTAAAAAAAAAGAAAAAAAGGTAGTTACATCGAGCAGAATTGTACCAGCTGCAGCGCTATAGCGTTGGCTATACTAAAGAGCCGTAAGACTACAGTGATTTATTATAATTTTTTTCCATGCGCATTTCTTATGAAAGAGGTGCTCGCATAAACTTCGGATTGGGCTCGTTCGATTAAAAATTCAAAGTCCTTGTGCCTTATTTAAGAGTCAAGAGTGATCAAGGGCAACCAGTCTCCCACACTCTTTTTTCTCAAGTTTTTCAACTGAAAGTAAGGAGCAACATTAAAACTTAAAACGAACAGAAATTATTATGTATATGATGGGGTTCACTCCCTAGTCAATACCTCGCTCTTTACGCTAAAGCTTTTTTTAGTACTTCCAAAAGAGCTATTTATTCTGATTAAACGGCCTTTGTGATTTAGGGGTCATTCTTAAAGAATGGGAACAAAATTTGAACTTTTAGTGTAAAGAGCGAGGTGTTGACTAGGGCGTGAACCCCCTCATATACGGAGTAATTTTTGTTCGTTTTAAATTTTAATGTTGCTCCTTACTTTCAGTTGAAAAAACTTTTTTTTATTTAATCAAGATAAGAGGGTATGTTTTAAGTTGCATTATTTTAAAGTATGCATTTATTTTAAAGTTTAAACTTTCAGGGCATGTTGAGGGGAATGTTGAAAAAAGGTCGAAGTGCAACCAGTCCCTATCCCATGCCTTTTTTTGGCTGCAATCTCCCCAAAGACGTCTAACTGAAATTCTAAATTCACAAAGTTTAAAGATTTCAAACGCAGATGTTTCTTACTCAACGCTCAGGAAAGGTCTAATTCATCTTAAAAAAGAAGATTTTTTTTTTTTTTTTGACAAAAGAACAGAGCTTTTTTTGATGATCTTGACAGGCATTTATGTCATGGCTTTTGAAAAACAAGCAATTCCAACAAGGTTGAACATGTAAAGATTCTAACTTCTCTTTTACCCCAGGGCACTACCAAAAAAAAGTATACTAAAAAAAATACTGTGTTTTTATGGCACTTGGTATTAGGGTAACCAAGTGACATATAGCAATCACAAATTCTGTCGGTCTGTCGGTCCCGGTTTTGCTACTTTAGGCACTTCTAGGTAAGCTAGGACGATGAAATTTGGCAGGCGTATCAGGGACCCGACCAGATTAAATTAGAAATAGTCGTTTTCTCTTTATTATTTTTTAGTTTTCTATTTTTTAGTTTTCCCTTCAAGTATTTTTAACTTACGAACGGTTGATCAGATTTTAATGAAATTTGATGTTTGGAAGGATATCGAGTCTCAGAGCTGTTATTTTAAATCCTAACCGGATCTGGTGACATTAGGGGGGAGTTGGGAGGGGGAAACCTAAAATCTTGGAAAACACTTAGAGTGGAGGGATCGTGATGAAACTTGGTGAGAAAAATAAGCACAAGTCCTAGATACATGATTGACATAACTGGAACGGATCCGCTCTCTTTGGGGTAGTTGGGGGGGGGGGGGGGGTTAATTCTAAAAAATTTAGTATTTTTTAGTTTTTAGTTTTCTATTTTTTAGTTTTCCCTTCAAGTATTTTTAACTTACGAACGGACAATTGGATCTCAATGAAATTTGATATTTAGAAGGATATTGTGTCTCAAAGCTCTTATTTTAAGTCTACGACCGGATCTGGTTACATTGGGGGAGTTTTGGGTGGGGGAACCTAAAATCATGGAAAACGCTTAGATTGGAGGGATCGGGATGAAACTTGATGGAAAAAATAAGCAGTAGTCTTAGATATGTATTTACATAATTGCAACGGATCTGCTCTATTGGGGGGGGGGGGGGGTTAATTCTGAAAAATTAGAAAAAATGACGTATTTGTACCTTACGAAGGAGTGATCGGATCTCCATGAAACTTCATATTTAGAAGGACCTCGTAACTCAGATCTCTTATTTTAAAACTCAACCGGATCCAATGTCATTAGGGGGGGGGGGCAGTTGGGGGGGGACCGGAAATCTTAGAAAATACTTAAAGCGGATAGATCAGGATGAAACTGGATGGGAGGAATTAAAGCCTGTCAAAGATGCGTGACTGACATAACCGGACTGGATCTACTCTCTGTGGTGGAGTTGGGGGGGGGGGGTAATTTTGAAAATTGAGGTATTTGTAACTTACGAAAGGGTGACCAGATCTTAATGAAATTTGATATTTAGAAGGATATCGTGCTTTAAAGCTCTAATTTTAAATTCCGACCAGATCCTGTTACTTTGGGGGGAGTTGGAGGGGGAAACCGGAATTCTTGGAAAACGTGAAAATTGGGGTATTTTATCTTACGAATAGGTGATCGGATCTTAATGAAATTTGATATTTAGAAGGAATTCATGTCTCAGAGCTCTTATTTCAAATCCCGACCAGATCTTTTGACATTGGGGGGAGTTGGAGGGGGAAATCTTGGAAAACACTTGGAGTGGAGGAATTGGGATGAAGCTTGGTGGATAGAATAAGCAAATGTCCTTGATACGTGATTGACGTAACCGTACTGGATTCGCTCTCTTTGGGGGACTTGGGGGGAGGGGTTCAGTGATTTGGCGAGTTCGGTGCTTCTGGACGTGCTAGGATGATGAAAATTGGTAGGCGTGTCAGGGAGCTGCACAAACTGACTTGATAAAGTCGTTTTCCCAGATTCGACCATCTGGGGGGCTAAAGGGAGAGGAGAAATTAGAAAAAATTAGGTATTTATAACTTACGAGTGGGTGATCGGATCTTAATGAATTTTGACATTTAGAAGGGCATCGTGACTCACAGCTCTTATTTTAAATCCTGACCGGCATTAAGCCTCTGATTGTCCTTTTAAATCAATCTATTGATTCTTAGAATTTTGTTAGAGCTCATACCATATGAGCTCTTGGCTCTTAGCTCTTCTTGCCTCGTCACAAGTGCCATATGAGCTCTTAGCTCTTGTTATTTTTGTATAGGGGCTATTTATAGACAGCCTGTGATACGGGTCGTTTCCTATATTGGTGCAAAGGAAAATACAATAAATATCATATCCTCTTCGAAGACAGAATGATATTGAGAAAACACATTCGTTTTATTTCAGAGATTGTAAATTTTATCTCTCCGCTTGTTATAGCAATAGTAGAATTGCTCATAAGTTTGATGTCTCAGATGCAACAGAAAATTGGCCGCCAGTCTCAGCCTTCTTCTGGTTTCCGCAACATCAAGATTTGATTTACTTTCTTCATTAAATAAGTTGTTTTACCGTTTTATTGCCCACGCTCGGCAGGTTTTAATTTTTTTAATACTCCAGGGATTGATTTAAGCGATAAGAAGTTTCTGAGCATGCCAAAGCAAAGGTAACTCATTCAATACCATCCTTGAAGAAGACAATTAGAAACACTCCACAACTTTTCCTACTGAAAGCCTCTATGCCAGTGGTCAAAAGTACAGAACCGGGGCCACTCCGGTATTGGTTCGGCCATCTATGCCTTACGTTCGGGCACCTGACAAAATAAAAGAGTAAAGTGGCCAGGGAAATATAAAACTTCTTCTCCGGCTATAAAATTATGAAAGAATATGATCAGTATTAGAAACTACAAATCAATTTCAGAAAGATTAAAAAAAAAAATTAAAGCGTATTAATTTCAAATTGTAAATTGACTGATCAACACCAAAAGTAAGCTGTTCTGTTAATCTTGATGTTCCACCTGTAAGTGGCTGCAGCTTCATTTCAACTTTTGTCTTTAAGACACTATCCATCTCATCGGTTAGCGCTAAGTCTCTTATTCCAGTCTCCTTCGGAAAATGGACTGTAAGTTCTTCAGTTGTTACTGTTTTGAGAATGGTAATATGGTGAATAGAATTTCCTATCTTGCTCTACAGCTCAAACAGAATAAAATCACCAGTCTTGACTTTCTCAGTGTCAAATTGGAAGTTGCTGGTTGGGGGCTCGTCTTCAGTGTCCATACTCGAGTCTGTAGAGTTATCGTGTACATGCTCATCTATGTCAGAATCATCACTCCAACTTCAAATCATGTTATGATAAACATGCGTTTTGCTTTTTAGCCTTTACACATCTACGACTTTTTTCCTTTCCAGCACTAGGGCTTTCTTGGCAGATACAGCTTTTATCCCAGCAGTAATGCGTTCTCTCACACGGGTGTCAGTGAGCACTTCTGACTTTTTATTTATTTATTTTTTTCTGTTGATTTTCGTGTTGGTCCTTTTGGAAAAGGGTTTGCATGGACAATCTCTTTTAACGAATCATCTGTTGACCTTTGCTTCTCATTTAGAGACAGAACCTGTGCTGCATCCGTTTTGAGGTCTGTGTTACAGAAGGAGTCTAAATGTCGCACAGGACTTGCGCTGAGAATAGAAACTTTCTTTATTAGTGCTTGAATAGATCTGTCAGGCATTTTGTCTGAGACATATGACGAGATGAACTCATGATCCTTTAAGACATCTCGGTTGGTGGGGTAGATCCTACTTGATCTGAATCCACTGATTATATTCTCAAGAGGGAAAGCCTTTGAGTCTGATTTCCCCAGCAGCTCAGCAATGTTATAAACTCATATAGTTTTATACTTATCTTCAGTCATAAATTTTACACCTTTCTGGTTGTAGTAGGCCTTAAAGGACACTATCCTTTCTAGAGGCTTTTGCTTGTGATTAGTGCCAGTAGTGACAGTTAAAAAGTACAACACCGTTATTTTTAGCTAGATCAAGCAATTCAGTGGTGTATCGGCTGATCTGGTCGTTTATTTTCAGAAGTACAGGTGACTGTTTGGAGGTTTGACTTGATTGATAAAATGCTGTAAGTAAAGCAAAAAATGGAAGGCAGTCATCCAGCCAGAAGTATTTCCTGTGCCAATCATGATGGTTCCTGGTAATGTTCCCTTGCGTAAAATTTTTGGACACTGTTTTCCGGGGGAAAAGCAGTAGAAGGACTGCGTTCCCAATGCATCAACACAAGCGCAAATCATGGTCAACTGAATTCTTTCTGCTGACGTGAACTTCCCTACTTAATTCCGGTATCACAGTGCAATGATCTTACCACGCTTTTGGATGTTTTTTTCAGACTCAATTCATCAAATATCCACATGTCTTGTGGTCTGAGCATTCGTTTATCTAGGCCTCGCTCCAGGTTGCCAAAGAAAGCTCCTACACTTGTGACTGTTGAAGGCAGTTCCCCGTCATAAGCGTCTACCTTCTGGCGTTCTTACTGGTAGAGTTTTAAGGCTATCCATAAAATCACGGTACCAATCTTTACCTGTGATTCCTCCACTATCTCCACTACCTTTGCATTTCCAGTTATCCGAAACTTTTATACTCTTAACAATGGCATAAGTTTATGCAAATTTACGTGTTTCTAGAGGAGTAAAGTCGAAATGCATATCAGCTATCTTTTTCAAGTAAGTTCTTAGTCCTTTTTCTTGTTCTTCAGTAAATATTTATCATGTATAATAACAGGGTCTAAAGAAACTCAGGTCCAGACTTTGTAGAGAGATATTCAGCTTCTCAGGTTTTTTCATGTAGTCTTGCATCGTTCCTCTATGTACACCCATGGTACTTCCAGAGAATCCGACTGACTTTTTGTTGGTTAAGACAGAAAGAACTGCTCTTTCTTTTTTTTCTGGATCCTAGCTGACTTTCTTTCTTTTCTTCTCTGTTTTACTTTTAAAATTTTATCTTGCTTGAAATTTAACAGGAAAAAATTGAATTTCAGTTCGCCTACTCGTCTGACAGGGTTAACAACACAAGAATTAATCAATTTCTGAGTTTTGAGTTCGCCTACAACCATGAAATTATGCTGTTTAAACAGACTTTAAAAGCATAGTCTAGTTTTGGGCACCTTGGTGCCGCATGCCGAACATACCCCGGCTATTGTTGCCAAACGCCATTCCGTGGGATGAAAAAATGCTAACAGCAAACCAGTGAAGATTGCACATCACTGAAGCTGCCAAAAGATACGCAAATAATATGAGAATACAACGGGGGTTTTTAGCTTTGCTAGTATTCTTAATTAGGCTTAGGCCTTCAGACAAAAGTTGGACAAAATTCCAGATTTAATCACCATAAAACGTGATTCAGTCTGATATTTTTGGTAAAAGTATTAATCAAGGCCAGACATTTTAAAAACGTACACTGCCACTTGTCGGAGCTTTTATAATGTACCAGAAGTTCCCATAGGTTTTTATAATGAGATTATTTGCTTGGCTAAACGTGGGCCGTGATGATTATGGGCCGGTCTCCCTTGTACCAATTTTGGTATTTAGTATTGCCCAACTTTGAAATTTTGAATTGGGCTCTTAGAACAAGAAGCTGTTACCTAATCATAATGTGAATTGTGTTAAAATGCTTTTATGGTGTTCATGTTTTCTGGAAATGGGAAATAGGACAGTGGGTGTATTATATTATAGCATTGTGGGAAAAGTAGAACATGGAAAATGCTAAACGCCGAGTTCTTAACGTCATATAGAATGACGCGTTTCTAAAGACCTATGTTCAAAGGACCTTGGGAATTATTTATAAGCCCCCTTCCCCCGTCACAGAATCCTCTGCCCTCCCCTAGACACGATGCTGCCTACGCCTATGCTTTAGGAGCCGTTCTGATCCTAGAACCCGAAAGATATTGTCTCAGAGTTGTCCCTACCCTGGTGGTTTTATAAACGTCTTGAAATAATTTCCAGTGATGGCGGATGTTCCTAGATTTTTCTTCTTTTCTAGGTTGAGAAAGGAAGCAAAGCAGAAGAAATGGGTTTAAAAAGGGGTGATCAAATTTTAGAAGTAAACGGTCAGAGCTTTGAGCACATTACTAGTACCAAAGCCCTTGAGGTCCTTAGAGGAACAACTCATCTTTCTGTTACAGTCAAATCTAATTTGCTTGGTTTAAAAGAGATGATATCACACCCACAAGAATGCCTGCGAAGAGGGAAAAAGGAGAGCTCTGGAAGGGGACGAAGTGACACTCGCACTAGGATGAGCTCCGTTGGTGATGAAGTTGACGGTTGGTATTTTGGCTAAATCATTACTCTATTTAATTTATAAAAGAAAATTTTTAACCTGTAGCCTGTCACTGAGAAAATATATAAGCTGCATTTTAGGGTGACATTGGGGTGAAATCCGTCCTTTTCTGCGATTTAGCTACCATGTTTTGGTGATTTCAGGTGCTTCGTCAAACTAGGGTCATCACCCAGAATAAAAAGAAAAAAAATATTTTTTTAAGCATCCAGAATATTGTTTTTGTTTTTTTGTCATTGAAGAAAAAAGTGTCATGACCAATTATTCAAGTGAAAATCTAATGTAAAAAATACATAATAAGAAAAAAGTATTGAAAATATTTCTGAATAAAGTATTGCCTTTTCTCCTCTGCGCTCAGTTTACTTGATTATTTTTCTTCTTTTACCTTTTCACAACAAGAAAAAGAAACAAAACATCGTTTTGATACATTTCAGTGACGCCATTTTGTAAAAATCAACATTTCCGGGATGGTATCATAAGATTTATGTGAAAAAGGTGGTTTCGTGTTAACAAAGTATTGTGTTTTGAGCCTAAATGTCTAAATATTTTTACACTTTACGTGTCTTTAAAAATGAACTGACAGATTATTCCACATCCTTTGAGCCCATCTATTTACTTTTTTATAATTAAAAAAAAAAATATTTTCCACAAAAGATATTTTTCATCAAAAAAAAAGATGAGCAGAAATAAAGTCAAATAGTTAGAATAAAAAATAACTAGAACTTTCAATCGAATGAGCCCCTTCATAAGGTGCATTAATGGAAAAAAAATACATGGTGCCCAATTCGTTCTTTACTTAGGCAGCGCTTTTGCACTGCCTATGATGAACCACACCGAGGGATGGTGTCCACTGACCACCTATATATATTTCTTAAATTGTTTCTGTTATTTGTGTAAATTACTTATTACTTTTACCGGCTCATTTAGCTGAATGAACAAGATCAGTGAGATCCTGTTTTCGTAACTTATGCTCACTTCTTAGTAATGAAATGAACATATATTTAAAAAAAGAAAAAATAATCACATTAAAAAAAGAATCACATTACCAGTTTGTTTCAGATACAAAATTTCCCTAGTGCTAGCTCCCTATGTCTCTCTCCCCTTAGCTATATATGCAATGAGCGCTATTTCCTTTTAGGTTCGCCCTTTCCACGTTTGGCTATGGAACAAATTCCTTGTTCAGTATCCCCAGTTCGGGACAAAAAATGTGACAGCAACGACTCCCAAAAGACTCGCTTTATGACACTGGGTCATAAAACTAAATTAAAGAAAGTGCTCAAGAAGATATATTTGTACCAAAACAAGGGGACTGTCAGGTAACTTAATTCCACCTTTAGAAATAGGCTTTCTAAAAACTATTGTTCTGTTGCACTGTGACAAAAGTGGACAAAGAAGAAAGCATAGTAGTTTGTTCAGGTTCTAAACTTTTTGTTATCCTTAACTTAAATGTATAAAATAGCTGATTTGATCTGTATAATTTAAGCTATACAAGACACATTTGACATGATTGAGAGCCTTAAGACCTAAATAAAACTTTTTTGTATTAGTTTTAACAAAAGCAAAGCTCTAATAGTGCCAGCACGCTTCAATGACCTCCATATTAAACCTCAAAGAGCATCAAGCTGCTATTGGGTCTTAGGTTCTTTCTCGCACTCTCCTCCCTCTCTCTCTTTCTCTCTCGCGTGTGTGAGTGTAGGCTTCTTGTCTTTTGGTAAAGAAGGACTAAAAATTATTTTAAGATGTAAATTAAATCCAACGGAGACATATTGGAAGGTCTAATGCTTTGAAATGAATACGTTTTCTCAAAATCACATGTCGTTGAAAACTTTTTTTCTAGAAATTGGCGTAAGAAGAGAGAAGTCTTCACATATGTCTCAGCGAAAGGCTTTACTTATGAAAGCTTTTTTAGTTTTTCTTAAACAAGTGGACCAGTTGGGCCGAAACTTTACAAGTGTAGCCCTATCTGACAGGAGGAGGTCACAATGGGTGTAGAGGGGAGAATATATTTAGTTTTTTTTTATTGCTGTTGCATATCTAGGCTTTTGTAATATGAAACATTTTATTCTATTTGTTTCTAAACTCTTTCCTTACAGATATTGGTATCTCATGTTCTCTCCCTCCCTTTTCTTTTCTACCTGACTTGGTTTTATGATTAAAGAATCTCACTTACTTAACTTATCTCAAGCCTTTTATTGTTATGCATTTGAGCCATCGTCTTTCCCAGAATACTCTTTATTTACATTTTCTATTCAGTGTTATTCTGTTTTCTTCGTCAAGATTGATCCACATTTCCTGATGGAACATCAGTTACTCTCCGTTGAAGAAAGCGCTTGTATTCCTTTGATAAGTAGAAAATCTCCTGATTGATTAGCAATAGGGGGCCCACCTTCTGAAAGCTTTTTTGAGTCTTTCTTCCGTGAAAGTGGAATAACTTCTCAGGCGAAGTACGAATTAACCAAATAGGGATGAGAGCAATATTTATGGATATTGACAGAGAGTTTTCTTAGATAATGAGAACAGTTTTATTGTCAGTTCTAAGGGAATGGCCCTGTCTTTCCTAAAAGATAGATTAGAGAATAGTGTATAATATTAAATCCCTAGGTCGATCTGTTCTTGATAAGGAGAACATGAAAGATGTATAACGGAACTATTAGAAAGTGATTCAACACAACTATAGTGAAGTTATTCTACAATAAATAAAAAATAGTGGTGAAGTATAATTATCGTACCTTTTGACCAAATTACCAGCAAGAGACAACGAATTTTTGTTGTAAATAATGTGTAAAAAATATAGTAATGAAAACATGGAATATATAAGTGATTTATTTACTGTATATAAATGATAATAATAAATATATATTTTAGTAAATATGAAACACAATACATTTATAAATAATATATAATATATAACATATAAATAAATGATACATAAATTATTTGATATGATAATTTATGAACAAATAATAAAATCGGTTTATAAATATAAATATTATTGTAAACACAATATATAAAACTAGGAGAGAGTCTCTTTCAGAATCTTCCTGAAGGTGAATAAAATGTCTGAAAAGGAAATCCTTACTAAAAACTGTTAGTAAAGTCGTCCAAAAATTTCTAAACATGTTTGAAAAAAGAAATGCTATTGGATTTTGAGCACAAAATCAAGGTATCATTCTTAAACGCTAGATATAGCTGAAAATGTATAAATAGCTGAAAAATATTTTCCAAGATGTTTCACCTAAAGCCTATGACTTGGAGAAGCTTTGATACTTTGCCAAAAGAGAAAGCCATTTCCCCAGAGCAGACAGTGATTGTCCTTTTATTTTATCAGGCAACTTTAGAACAATATCCTTAAGGCTTTCTCTTTACATTGGTTTTTCATTATTTTGTGCCAATCCCAAAACGAATCCAATATACTTTATTTAGGTTTAGGCTTTTTTTCTTTTTATTATCTCTCTCTGTCTGTCTCTCTCTCTTTGAGACAAAAGCAGAAGGAATAATGGAATTGGCCAAAACAGAAATAAATCACAAAAATAAACCATTATATCTATTATAATAAACCTGTAAATAAACCAAAATAATGCAACACTTGTATAATAGGACTTTACTGAATTTTAGCTCTAATCAACACATTCAACGAATTTAAATTTAGGTAAAAATTAAATTTGAATGCAAAAAAATACCAAGTAGTAAACCACTGGTAAAAATAACAAATTAAATACTTGTATTAGAAAATACGATATCTTTGCGTCGGAGTGGAGTAAACTTTCTAGTATGTTGAAACTTAAAGGTTGCCGAAAACTAAAGGTTGAAGAAATTCGCTATTCTGATCCTGCTACGAAAAGTACAACAAATTGCTAAATTTTGGATTTTCACTTCTGAAGTTTATGATTAAATGGTTTAGATAACAAATTTAACAATGGAAAAAAAAACTGAAAAAATAGCTGAAATACATAACATATAAAGTTATACTCATATGATTCCAAACATATTGGTTGTCACGCATCCTCTATATGCAAACACTTTTTGATTTTGTTAACCTTTCTGCTTTTGCGGGGGGCAACAGCAGGAAGCGATAGGGGAAGGTAAGGTGAATTTTTGTAGGGGGTGGGGGGTATTTGGGGGTTGATAGATACCATGAAGCACTAAAAAACTATGATGTGATACCAGTAGCATATAATAAACGATTATAAAAATTCTCGAGCAACGTCGATTAGTTTTGGCTTCTGTGGAATAAATCTTTGATGAATCACAAGTTAATAAATTAACTCTCTCAGACTACTATGTAAGAAGTAAGCTAAATGATATAAAGGGAGTACTACTTAGTCTAGATTGTAGAAAATAGTCCGATTCTTAAGTCCGACTTAATCCGATTATAGAAAAAAATATGTGAAATTCCAACTTGAATCAGAAACTTTTGAACCAAGGGAATTTTTAGCAGCTTATAGGGCTCTTTTTCATGCTCTTCCGTCATCCTGTATCTTTACATTTTTACCTGTTTTCTAGCGATCATTCGTCTGACGATTCCAGCTTCCCTGATGTTCATCGCAATTCCAGTCACACTCCCCTGTTCCATTCTCATTCAAATCCTGATTTAACATCCATATACTTTGAAGAAAGACGAATAGACTATCCGGAACACGTACTTAAAATTTACAGAGCTGATCAGTCGTGCAAGTACCTGCTCGTCAATAAGGTAAATATGGGTTGTAGCAAGCTGACCAATTAAGTCACAAATTGATTTTAATAAAATATTAACACGCAAAATACAAATTGCGAAGTTTTGAATTACCACTCTTTACCAAGATAAGAGTTTGGAAATTAACCGTAAAGAACCACATATCCAGGGTTCCAGGATATGTGGTGGCTTTGAAAATTGAGAAATAAACGCATCTTCGCTTAGCTCGGATGTGGCCCAGATATGTGTGATAAGGCCTACTAGTTTTTGTAGTTTCTTATAGTTTTAAGTTATGTCTGGTGTTCTTTTCAATCGGTAGGACAAGATTCCCAGTACCGAAATTTGTTAAGTGCTCAGACCATGCACTGTTGTTGTTTAAGTTCATTAAAAGTAATCAATAATTTATTCTGAACTTCTCGTATACGCCCGATAGGAATGTTCCATATAATAGTTCAGGCCAACCATGAATTAGGACGCTACCACAGTTATTAAGTCATCCTGTAGACTTACTCCTTACCATCTCTAGGGGTCATGCGATATCAACTTTACCACATCTGGTGAATATATAAAAGAATAGTTTTTTTTATAGAAGCAATCACAGTTTAGAATACAAATTCCAATTAAATTGCGCTAGCACTTACAACGAAAATAAGAAAATAGAAAAAAACACGAGACTATAACTTATTAAACACTGACATATAAAAAGGTACGACCGAATTGGCGAAACGGTTTGTTCTTGGCAATTCCAGTCTAACTTTGTTAGCTGACCTTGTGTTTATTTTATTCCTCATAACTGGTGGTAGTATCTCTATGTTTTTCACTGCTAAGAAGAAATTGGCCAAGTTTGCAGATCAAACTCAAACGACGTTCGTGAAGGGACGGTAGTTTTAGGACAGATAATGGCAATTCATAACTTACATATACGTCTGAAAGAATAACTTCAATTTTTTTTGTAGTGATGTAAGTTAATCGCTTAGGTAACTTGTACTATTGACCTGAGGTCTCATGCAGGGCAAGCCTACTCAAGATTTGGTTGGATGTATGTAAGATACGATAACACTATTCAGTAACAATAATATAACATTATTTACTTTATTACAGTGTTTCGAATTGCTGTGCCATGGTTTTCTAACCTGACACAACTGAATAAGACAACTTAAAAAATGAATGTGGCATCAGACTCTACAGCCCAAACAAGCGGTGCTAATCTCCATTTCTTGACCCTTCAGCCCAGAAGTGCAATGGGGAAGGACAGATATCCTGTGCTTTTGTATGCTCTTCCTGTTTACCTTGCCTGGACTTCTCCAGGCACCCATTTAGCTGATGTGATGCTGGCTAAACTTGCATACTCATGCCAAGACAACTTGCTAAACCTTTACGAATTAGAAACAATTTGCTATTTTGTTTCTTTTATTGTAATTCAAAGAACGTGGACTGGCTGGATAGGCTTGACACCAGGGTTGATAGTGTGACCATATCGTTTTTCTAGGAGATGGTCAAAACATAAAAGCGGAATAAATTCAAGTATCATTCCCCTGATTGAATAGAAGTTGTGTTTTTATGCCAATCTTTGATGTATTGATCCCCTCCCCCCTCTTTTTATGTACATGTTATGAGTTGCCTTCCTAATGAATCATAAAAAGGTGCCGAAAGAGGGAGAGCAGGAAAATTTTATGAAGCATATTTGACATAAACTAAATCCATGGGATCTCATTCCCCTACTTTTATGCCTGGCTGTGTAGCTTAACCTCGAATGTTTTTGAATTGTCCTGAACAGTTCTGCCAAAGTTCACTTACGAATAGCTTAAGGTTTGAAAGAAATCCCAAAATATTAAACAGTGATGATGCTTGTTCATAATACACTGGCGATGTATAAATGAATGACGTATAAATGTGAAGAATTGAGTGAGTTTAGTAAAAGATGACCGTTAAGTACGAGTGTCCATTATACTTATGTCCATTATATGTTTAACGTATATGTATATCCTTAACAAAAATCACATGGTTGTCCATTCTTTTTCTTTTTAGGAAACAACTGCTCATGAGGTGGTAATGTTGGCCATTCGTGAGTTTGGTATCACAGAGCCGAGTAACATCTATAGTCTGTGTGAAGTAAGTGTTTCAGAAGGAGGGATTGTTAAACAACGTCGTCTCCCTGATCAGTTGCAAAATCTGGCTGAGCGAATTGGCTTAGATAGTCGGTAAGTGTCTCCGGACAGTTTGCCCCCCGTAGTCCTTCAATTATTTTTGAGTTGAAAAGTATTTGTGAAATCGAAAGAGTCGGGCTAGGAAATGGCTTGAAACGTTTTTCTGTCCGTAGTAGATGCAAGCTCTATCCCAGGAATATTTTTTTTGGAAAGGAAAAAGCGGCCGCGTCGTTAAAACACAGCAGATGAAGATTTGCATTTCGTCTCCGTCTGGGTTCGAGTATGTCATAAGAAATGATTTAAGTGAACTGGGAATTTCTTGGGAGGATGTAAAGAGGGATGCTTTGAATAGATCGGAATGGAAGAGGAGTGTGCGTAGCTGTGTTGGCCTCACGTGGCTTGATGCTACAATGAGCTGTTGGTAGTAGCAGTAGAAGATGAAAAAGACATTCATGAAAATCATAAGGAATCTTGGAACAGGCACATGCGCAGGGTATTTCTTTTTTTTGGAGAAGGGGCAAGAATAAAAAAAAACAATTTTATTTGATGATTTGATTAAGGATTCCCAGGGAATTAAGGAATGTTTATACCCCCCCCCCATGGGGAAAAAAGTCTAGGTTTTCTAGGGTTGATTTATGGTTCTTTTTGGTGTGAAAGAGTGTAGAGACCAAGCAAAATTTTCATCGAATATTATTATATTTTGTACATAAAATTAGAATGAAGTCAAAATATATAATTATATTTATAAATTATGTTTTATTGTATAAAACTATAGCCTAATACATTAGATTTGTTTAAATGCATCAAATCATGTTGTTTTTTTTGTTTTAAAACATCTTACAGTGACAATAATCTGAGACAATGCAAAGAGACAATTTTCTTCATTGCCTTTCCCTATATATAATAATCAGGATCTTTTGCTAACACGCTTCAAACAATACTTTCCTTTACTACATGATGCATTTATTTAGTTTGGAATAGTATTTTCAATAAGCTTGCTTGTCTCCTTTGTCTTTGGTTCTCACTTTTTCAGGGGATATAACATTAACAATGAAAGAAAACTCCCTACATTACATGTAAATTTACGCTACTGTAATCTTATCACCTATTTTCCTGAGAGGATTGACCCAAGAATATTAAGTGTCTCAAGCTGAAAGCCAAGTTCTTAAGGGAAAAGTTTTATGCTTAAGTTTTAGCTTTTCTTAGAAGTAGAATAGTTGGTCATAAAAAGGAATACTAGAGGATACTAGAATAAAAGGATACTGTTCATAAAAGGATACTAGAACAAGTTACTGAAAAGATGGGTCCAGATGTCCAAAGCTGAGTTCCGACCAAAGGCAACAAATTTTGTCTTTTATGTAATCAACCAAGAGTCGTTTCTATATAAGAGACTAGATGACTGAAGCTGAATTCCAACCAGAGGAGACATATTTGTCTTCTGTGTGAGTGGCCAAGAGGGGTTGCTATATAAATTGTGAGATGTCTTATAGTAGCTTAACACATTTTTTTTCACTCATTTGGCCAGAACTGCTTACCGAAGAACTGCATTCACCGCAATTTGCTTCCGGTCACTTAAATAAGATTTAAACCAAGACAAACTCTTCCCGGTCACACCGATTTTTTCCAGCTCAAGTAATAACTCTTTATGGTCAATCGTGTCAAAAGCCTTCTTCAAATCCAGGAATAACGCAGCTGGAATCAGACCCACTTCAAACGACGTACTTACCCAGTCAACAAGTTTAATAGTTGCCATTTCTGTGGAATTATTTTTTCTAAAACCAAATTGATTGTTTATAAGAATTTTATTATTTTCAATTTAATCAGTTAGCCTGGATCCAATCACCTTTTCATGTATTTTTGAAAAGAAAGGGAGGATAGAAATGGGTCTTTTGTTTGAAGGTCCGTCTCTCTTATCTCCTTTATGGTATTATTTTAGCAACCTTCAAATCTTCCGGGAATATTCCCTTTTCCATAGATTTATTAATCAAATTACATAAAACTGGTGTTATAACTGATTTAGCAATCTTAAGAGAAATCCCGTCTATACCACTTGAATTTGATTACATTTTACTGATAATTTTACTATCTTTATTTATAGTACAAGCATTAAAAACCGACTGATTTTCTACTGGAACTTCCGACTGAACTATTTTGGGAGGCCGCTTAATTCTTTTCCGAGCATCATCACAAAGTTTCGCTCCCTCACTAAATAAATATTCACATAAATAATTCGCAACGTCCTTTGGGGTAGTAAAAGTCCCCCCCCCCTCTGGTTGTAATTTATTAATAACTTTTATTTTACCCTTTTGACCCAGGAGTGAATTTACCGTTTTCCGTGCTTTTTTCACATCACATTTATGCTTCATAAACTCATATTGTAAATACATTTTTTCAGCTTTCCGTTTCAATCCATTTAAAGTATTCCGGTAATTTTTAAACTGCTGAAAATTAATGAGAGATGGTTCATCTACAATTCATTTTTCCGACTTACAGATTTTAGAATATCCTCTGTAATCCACTAAAAACACTTCTTTTCATGAGTTGACTGATTTCAAAAAGTTCAAAGGGATGGTCGGACAATAGAGCTTTCCCCTTTCTGGTTCTTCAATTTTTTTTTTTTTTTTTTTTTTTTAATTTTTTTTTTTTTTTTTTTTTTTTTTTTAGATGGGAAGCAGAGAAAAATACATGGAAAAGAAAGACCATGAATTTCAGCCAGCCCAAAATATCAAATTTTCTACGACTCCCCCTAAAATTTCGCATAGTGTCCGTATAGTTCGTCTATTTTTTCAATGTGTGCAAAGTAATGTATTCACATGTCTATTAATAAACCAAACACCAGTTGCGTTTCAATAATTTTCCATATTTCATAAAACGTTTTAGACACTGATTTTGTTAAGAAACTGGTTAATCACACAGTATTGACTAGACAAAAGAGCTTATTAATTGGTTAGTCGAATTACTCTTAAAAAATGCAAGCTGACCAATAACTTAAAAGTGACATTAATAATTTTTGAATATGTCTTTATATTTACTAAACGTCTTGGGATTAATTTGATCCAGTGTTCGGTACTCATACGATATTAAAATATTCTAGAAGTTCAATAGATAACGTAGTCGTTTGTCTTTCTTTGATTAAATTAACAAAAACTTTTTACAATAATACAAAAAAGAAATCAATCCTATCAAAATAGACTATATAATAAATAAAAAGAAAGAAAATAACTAGCTTATTTACCCTCAAGGGTTTTTTAAAACTTAGAATTCAACTTATAGACACTGACACCAAATTAGGGCGGAGGAACAAATGC